>NC_067476.1:86465745-86545745 GCF_947179515.1 Apodemus sylvaticus | reverse complement strand
CGCCCGGCCAGTGGTGGCGGCGCACGCCTGTAATCCCAGCACTCTAGGAGGCAGAGGCAGGCAGATTTCTGAGTTCGAGGCCAGCCTGATCTACAGAGTGAGTCCCGGGACAGCCAGGGCTATACAAAGAAACCCTGTCTCTGGGAAAAAAAAAACAAAAACAAATCCAGAAAACAAACAAACAAACACCCAAGAACTCCAGGGTCTGACTCCAATTTTCTGGTTATTGTTTTCAACACTGTAGCCCAGTCTCAAACGTTGATCCTCCTGCCTCAACGTTTCAGGATTGCAAACATAGACCACATCTCTATTAACTTCTTACAGAAGAGCAGGGTCATTCTTCCTTCTTCCCTCTCTTTCTTTTTTCATTTTCTTTCTCTCTCTCTTTTTTTATAGTTTTTTTTTAATGTATGTGAGTACACTGTCACTCTTTTCAGACACACCAGAAGAGGGCATCAGATACCATTACAGATGGTTGTGAGCCACCTTGTGGTTGCTGGGAATTGAACTCAGGACCTCTGGAAGAGCAGTCAGTACTTTTAACTGCTGAGTCATCCCTCCAGACCCCAGCAAAGAGGCCCTTAGAGCTTGTTTGATTAACCTGTGAAAACTCAGATCTGGGCCAAGCATGGTGGTGCATACTTTTAACCCAGCACTCTGAAGGCAGAGGTAGGTGGATCAGTGAGTTTTCGGCCAGCCTAGTCTACACAGTGAGCTCCAGGACACCTACAGCTAGATGGTGAGATCCTGTCCCCAAGCCTACCCACCCCCAAACCCTCCACACTGAATCAACATCTTTTGACCTTCTCGATGCTCTTCCCTCATCTCCTCTGGAAGATAGGGATAGAATCTGGTAGGGAAGGGCCTGGGTCTTAACGCTAGTGTCTGGTAGGGAAGGCCTGGGTTCTTTAACATGAGAAGCAGTCCACTTTCAGGTGGCTTTTATGTGGTTATGAGTTCTGCTCAATTTGTCCTTTTTTTTGGTTTTTTGACAAAGGGTTTCTCTGTGTAGCCCTGGCTGCCCTGGAATTCACTCTGTAGACCAGGCTGGCCTCGAACTCAGAAATCTGCCTACCTCTGCCTCCCAAGTGCTGGGATTAAAGGCGTGCACCATTACCGCCTGGCCAATTTGTCATTTCTCACTGCTCTCTCTATTTACATACTTGAGGTGGTTATTGTTTTGTTTGTTCTGAGACAGCCTCCCTTTGTATCTCAGGCTGGCCTTAGACTCCTAGTAATCCTCCTGTCTCAGCTTTCTGAGTGCATTTGGGGAAGGCACCTGCCTTGCAGCTCCTTTGTGTTATGCATATGAGGGTGGATCATTGTCGACTCTGCTTCAAGATCTCTCTCATCTATCAGCATAGGTAACTTCTTGGTTTGTGGGAGATAAAGATGGGGTCTCAGGACTTGGATGTTTTCCTTTGAAATCTGGGACAGTCAGTTCTGGACACATAAAAAGGCATTGACCACCCTAGTTCCATCTTCTTACCCTTCTCTTCCTGCTACTGTACCCCCTACTGATAGAGTAGTAGCTTTCAGCTGCTCCCCACTGGTTTGGTTTCTTCATCTTTCTAGGCGCTGTAAAGAGAACTCCCTTTTTCTATAGCCTCAGAGAGTAAAGGCACTTGCCTGAGTCATAGTCCTGTGAAGGGGTAGAGTCTTGTGTTTATTGCCAGACCTGCCTCAGCTAATGTGGGGATCCAGGAACTCTGAAAGGGAGCCACAGAGCAGGTGGCGGCGTGGCTCTACTGCCCTCTGCTGGCCATCTTGAATCTCTGCTCAGCGGTGCCATGTGTGTTGGTTGCAGACAGTTTTGATGGACCAGTCTCGTTTCCAAGAGCTCCAGCTGCAGCTGGAGCAGCTGGCCGTCCTGGGAGCTGTGCTGCTGGTCACATTCAGTACCGCGGCACCTGGCATTTCTGGGCATGCTGACTTTGCTGAGAAGCTCAAGGCGATGGTGAAGATTCTGCTAGCGGACATGCATCTGCCGTAAGTGGCTGGGGCCCTACAGCGGATGGCCCTGTAGTGTACAGTGGGAGTTTCCCAGTGTAAGGCCACTAGGAGATTAGAGACGACTTTGCCTACCTGAAGTTTATTTATGGCTATCATGTCCAAGTTACAGGGAACTGTAGATTTAACAAGGCTCTAGGATTGTGGTTTTCAAATGTCTCTGCTCAGAGCCCACAGTGAGCAATTGGCTGTGACTAGAACATTCTAACACAAATAGAAGTGAAGTAGACACCTCCCAAGGTAGAACTTACCCTATAATTTACCTGTTTTCTTTTCTTTTAAAGTATTCTTTTTAAAAAAGATTTATTTATTTATTTTATGTATATGAATACACCATTGCTCTCTTCAGACACACCAGAAGAGGGCCTCGGATCCCATTACAGATGGTTGTGAGCCACTATGTGGTTGCTGGCCTTTGAACTCAGGACCTCTGGAAGAGCAGTAGGTGCTCTTAACCGCTAAGCCATCTCTCCAACTCTTAACCTGCTTCTAACCTAGTCTTACTTACTAACAGTCCCGCACTGACTTGCACCACTGAGGCGCTCTCGCTACCAAGCAGCAATAAAACCATGACCTTAGAGAAACCAGTGGAGCCAGACCTTCGCCCCAGGACAGCCAGCAGCTCTAGCACCTGAAAAGTAAAACAAATTCACAACTAGTCTTGGCTATCTCCTGTCTCAAAAACAATACAGAACAAAGCAGCTGCAGAGGGTTGGAGATAAGCCTCAGTTGTCAGCGTGCTTCCTATGCATGAGGTTTGTGGGCTTGATCTCCAGCATGGTAAACAATAAAAAAATGAAGATACAAAAGGGTATTCAGTGAACAGGCTCCCTCCGGTCCCACAGCTAGCACATTTCTAGTCTCTGTGCTCCTCTGGAGGTGTTGGGTGACTGTTAGAAGTCACTTCTGAGCTTCGTCATTGTACAGGCATGAGCGTTGTGCTCTGAGGCTGGGGGATGTAGCTCTCTTGGCAGAGTGCATGTGCCCAACATGCTCTGAGCACTGTACAACCCGATGTGGCTCAGAGCTCTCGTCCTGGGTAGTAGAGGCAGGAGCATCAGAAGTCCAGCCTGGCTCTATGAGACATTGTCCACAGCAGACAGCAACCACTTTGGTGTGATTAGAAAGGAATTGAAAGCCTAGGAGATGAGGGAGTAGGGAAGGGAGCCACAGGTCGCACACACCCCGTGCTGTCATCCTTTTCAAGACAGGGCCAGGGTTGCATTCTTTCTCCTTCTCCTTCTTCCCCTCTCTGTTCTAGTTCCTTCCGTCTGGAGGACGCCCTGACTTCCGTTGGGGAGAAAGTGTGCCTAGAGATGAGCAGCTGCCTCTCCCGGTGTGGATCCTCCCCGCTCTCCGGTGATAAGGAGACTGTGCTCAAGGGCCAAATTCAGGCCCTCGCCAGTCCTGACGACCCCATTCGCAGGATCATGGGTACGTTTAGGGGACATGCTCTCAGAGGGGGTCTTAGAATTGTCAGGCTTTTCTCTGTCACTGAGGAATTGGAAGAAGGAGCTGGAGCAGAAGCTGTGGGAAATGCTGCTTACTGGCTTGCTCTCCATGGCTTGCTCAGCCTGCTTTCTTTTCTTTGTTTATGTTTGTTTGTTTTTTGTTTTGTTTTGGGTTTTTTTTTTTTTTTGGATTTGGTTTTTTCGAGACAGGGTTTCTCTGTATAGCTCTGGCTGTCCTGGAACTCACTCTGTAGACCAGGCTGGCCTCGAACTCAGAAATCCGCCTGCCTCTGCCTACCAGAGTGCTGGGATTACAGGCGTGCGCCACCAGTGCCTGGCTTCAGCCTGCTTTCTTATAGAGCCCAAGAT
Organism: Apodemus sylvaticus; assembly: GCF_947179515.1. Lineage (NCBI taxonomy): Eukaryota > Metazoa > Chordata > Mammalia > Rodentia > Muridae > Apodemus > Apodemus sylvaticus. The sequence goes on along the minus strand of NC_067476.1, from coordinate 86,541,915 downwards.
CACCTTCCAGGGTGAAACCACTCAATACTCAAGTATCCCATATCAATGATTTTTCAAGAAAGTGGCCAGGTGTGGTAAACACACCTTTAATCCCAGCGCCTGGGAAGCAGAGGCACCAGTCTTTGTATTTGAGACTATCTTGGTACAGGGAGCCCCAGAGCAGCCAAGATTCTACAGAGAAACCCTCTCTTGAAAAAGAAAAAGGAAAAAGAAAAGAAAGAAAATATCCCACAAACCTGACTCCATCTGACCCAGGCATTTTCTTAATTGAGGTTCCTTTTCCAAGATGACTTTAGCTTGTGTGAACAACAAAATGCAGTGCTTGGGACAGAGGCTGAACGCAGGCCTCACCAGAAAACAGCTGGGCATCTAGTACAGCCCTTAACCAGCAGTCAGGAGAGCGGCAAGAGGAGTGCTGTGAGTTCCAGGCCAGCCTGGTCTACATAGTTCCAGGCTAGCTTGGTCTACATAGTGAGACCCTGCCTTAAAACAACCAGTGAGAACAACAGCGTGCACTCCGAGAGGGTGTGATGGAGGCTGAGTGGGTTAGGCGAGGGTTAGAGCATCCCCAGTGTGGGGAGGCTGCCCAAAAGGACAGACAAGGACCAGAACCCATCCTTACGTCAGAGGCACTCAGATCCTCGTTACTAAGTAATTTTATACAAAACGAATACTGTGGATTTTCTTAAAAATTAGGACAGTTTTTTAAAGCCTGCTTTATATCCCAGCTCTGTGTTAGCCACAGCTTAACCTTGGGTCACTGAGAAGGAGACTTCTTTGAATCAGAGATTTCTATCCCACAGGGATGGCCTTTGAACAGCCTGAAGCCGCCATGCCCCTGCTCGTCTCCTTGTCTTGTTTTGGTTTTTGAGACAGGGTTTCTCTGTGTAGCCCTGGCTGTCCTGGAACTCTGTAGACCAGGCTGGCCTCAAACTCAGAGATCTGCCTGTCTCTGCCTCCCGAGTGTGTGCAGCACCACAGCCTGCCTGGTTTTGTTGTAGTCAGACAGCTGTCCTGGGTGGAACGACACAGACCCCTGATTGTGGGGAGCTCCCAGCTCTAGGAACTTCGGGAGAGCTGGACCCGTAGGAATGGAGACGTGTGGGACTCAGCTGTCAGTGTGTTTGTCTTGTGGGTTCTTTTGTTTATACTTGAGATGGTAGGTACCCTAGTACAAGAGATAAGGCAAGTTAAAAAGTCATTCAATCAATATAATTGTCTCCCAAATGGAGTGGGCTGAAAGGTATCATCCAAAACTGTTCTTCTTAAGTAGAACAAGACCACAGATGACTTCTGTGGTCTCCCACTGTGAGCATCAAGGGAAGCCTGTGCTGTCATGACAGTAGAAGTTAGCAGGACAGGATTCATTTTCCTTCCATCCCTCCTTTCTTTTCCTTCTCTTTCCTTCTAATATTTTAAGTTCTGGAAAATGAATCCAGAGTCATGCACTCTACTGCAGACTGCATGTTTAACCCTCTACTTTTTTGAACATTTTCTTCCTAAGTTTTTATGTATTTATTGAGACAAGGGTCTCTATGTTGGTCTGGCTGGTCTTGAAGTCATGGAGCTATCACAGTCTATCTCTGCTGGGATGAAAGTTGTGTGTGTGTGTGTGTGTGTGTGTAGTCCAGTGTTCTGAAGGCTGAGCTGTGTCTCTAGCCCCGCCCTACTTTTGAGCTTTGCTTTGCTTTCTCTGCGCATGTGTGCCCCATGGTAGTGGCCAGTGTTGGCCTCAGTGGCCTGATCTTCTTAAGAGCAGAGAATAATGCTGTTGCTGCTACAGACTCCTTGTGTGCATATATGTGTTCTAATCCTCAGAAGTGCAACGTTCTAGGGATGCAATCTGGGAGTGACCAGGAAAGACATCCCTGAGAAAGTGATGACTCACTAACTGAGACCTAATCAGAAATGTATAAAGTCACTCTGAAGAGACAACCCTGATTACTCTTCCCTTTTGCCACAGAGTCTCGAATTTTGACCTTCTTGGAAACATACCTTGCCTCTGGTCACCAGAAGCTGTTGCCTACAGTGCCTGGGGGATTGGGTCCCATTCAGAAAGAACTGGAAGAAATTGCTGTGAAATTTGTGCGTCTGGTCAACTATAACAAGATGGTGTTCTGTCCTTACTATGATGCGATACTCAGTAAGCTCCTCCTCCGTTCCTGAGGCGCACAGCTGCCACAGCACGTTCCTCCTCTCCTCAGACCGCTCGAAGTGCGTGGAGAACAAATGGCATGTGGTACATTCCTGTTTATTAGCGCTGGTTCCATGGGGACTGAAGAATGCACTGAATTCTGTTTTGAGGACTGTGTTTATGAGTGCAAGTTTACAAAACCTAAGAAGCTTCTGTTCTCTTAGTCTACAGGAGCACAGAGCTTTCAACAGTTGGTCGCCTCTGTCTCTGCTCCTGCTTCATCAGGTTGAAAGAACTGCTTCTCCCAAGAAACCTGAGACAGTTGTCTCTTTCTCAGATGCCTGTGCCCGCAGTCATAAGCCAAGACTTGCCCTTCTGTCCCTCCTCCCACTACTCTTCCCTGTGGGCGCTTTATGACAGGGCTGTCTACAGCCTGGCAGTGTCCTAGCCCGTTCCTTCCCACTACCCATTTATTGCTTCTTGGGTCTGGCCTAACAGTGTTCAGAGCCCGCTTGTTCTCCAGCGGAGTTACTTAATAGCTTATTTTATATTATTATTGAAACAGCATCTCTATATACGCTCCCCTGGCTGGTGTGAACTTGCTTATGTAAAACAGGCTGTCCCTAGACTTTTTAATTCTTCTGCCTCTGCCTCACAAATGCTGGGGTTACAGGCCTCTGCCACCATGCCCAATGGCTAGAACTTGATTTTTAAAAGCTTGTTTTGTTGGCTTGTATGTAGTACAATGGCCAGTGATTGCCTAGCCTGCACAAGGCCCCGGGATTCATCTCTCCCATCTAAACAGTGAAGGAGTTACATGCACACACATATGCCTAGAGAAGCCATACACCCCAGTAGCTTCGGTTACTTTTAAAAGGTAGAAGAATTGTTTGTGCCCAGGAACTCAGGAGCAGTTTAGGACAGAGACTCCAACTTAAAAGAACAAGAACAGAGCCAGGTGTGGTGGTGCACACCTTTAGTCCCAATACTTGGAAGGCAGAGGGAAGTGGATCTCTGAGCTCAAGACCAGCTTGGTCTATAGAATGAGTTCCAGAACAACTAGGAATACACAGAGAAATCCTGTCTCACAAAACAAACAAAACAGAAATACTGTTTTTTCTACAGAAGTACGCCCGAGCCTTGACAGTGGCAGTTAAAGCTTACGAAGCCAGGCCTGGTAACATATGCTATAGCTGGTCTTTGCTATTTTGTGGGTCTTCTATTTCCCACCCTTTATCCTTCCCTCTGTTTCTCCCCCTAACACTAGATAGGAGAGAAGGAAGGATGGGGGAGTGTCCCTGAATTTAATCTTTCTTTCTTTCTTTTTTGACTATGGCTACTGCCTCTTGATGCCCCAGCGTTATATTCCTTCTGAAAAGTTTCCAGAATTCCAAACATTGCCAAGTCATAGAAACTAACTCTCATGAGATAACTTTCCAATTCCTACAAACTGGGTCTAAGCCTTTTGAAGTGGCCATTCTGAGTGCCAGGATCTTTGTGAAGTGAGTCCTGTCAGCTCCTGTGTCCACCAAGCCTTCTATTTCACTATCATTTACTTGCAGTTTTACTTTTGGCCTCTGATCGTTAACAACTGTTTGCCAGAACACATGTTTTCCAGTACTTCCAAATCCTCCTGTTCATTCAATTGCAATGGCTTTGCCTTTGATGTAGGGAAACTAACAGCTGAGTAATCCTGTCACCTGTGTTGAACTGCATCTCTTTTTACATGGGCTGTAATTTTAACGTCTCCTTTGAAATCTGATCTATAATTCCTGGAAGCACAATGAATCTTTGGGATTCATTTTTTCCCAAGATCCTCCCTACTGTCCTGATGGCAAAGGACCATAAACTCCAGTAGATATGTAGCATTGAGTTTCTCAGGAGAGTAAGAGCAGCACGCCTACGGTATTGCTCATTAAATATCTAGTGCCAAGTGGAGGGATTTTTGGTCTTCATGTTCCTCCTTGACTGAAATGGCTTGCCATTTTTGCTGCAGAGCCTTGAGCCAGTCCCCTAAGGCCCTTTCCCAACTGTGAGAAATTACCTTGAATATCTCTTTAGGATCTGCATTTCTGAACCCAGGGGCAGCTCTGGGAAGCGTAGGCCTTCTTTCTGCTTGAGATTTAAGGAAACCGTTGCTCCTAGAAACCACTCATTCTTCTTCCTTCCTTCCTTCCTTCCTTCCTTCCTTCCTTCCTTCCTTCCTTCCTTCCTTCCTTCCTTCCTTCTTTTCTTTCTTTAGCTTTGTTTTTTTGAGACAGAGTTTCTCTGTGTAGCCCTGGCTGTCCTGGAACTCACTCTGTAGACCAGGCTGGCCTCGAACTCAGAAATCCTCCTGCCTCTGCCTCCCAAGTGCTGGGGTTAAAGGCGTGCGCCACCACCGCCTGGCTCATTCACTTTTCCAGAGCAAAGAACTGTATATCTCAAGGTGAATGCACTGGCTGTTTTGAGATCTGAGGCTTTTGGTTTGGTCACAGTCCTTTTGCAAATGACTGTATTTCCCACAATTGAAGCACAGGGCATTTTGATATTGGAGACCTCTATCTATAGCTTGATGTATCAACATGGTACACATTAGAGCCAATATGGTCATATCCCTTATCTATTCATCCACAGGTACTGCCTGTGTCTTTAATGGTCTAATGTGGCTTTTACGCATTTTTACTAGTTTGTATGGGATCTATGTGGGTTCTCCTTTCTCCTATTTTATCTTCTCCCGCTCGGGTCAGCTTCTCCCGCTCGGGTCAGCTTCTCCCGCTCGGGTCAGCTTCTCCCACTCACTCCCCTCCCCATCCCACTCAGGCTTCTCTCTTCTGCATCACCTGTCTTCGCTGACCCTTCTCTCTCATCCTACTCCCCTTCTCTCTCTCTCCAATCCTTCCACTGTCTCCTGGACTCCTTCTCAGCCTTTGCTGGCTTTTTACATCCTCCCCTGTTCCCAGAAGTACAAGAGGAAAACAACACTAAAGGGTCAAGCAGTTCTAACAGGTAAGTATTCCCAAAGAGTCAGCTGACTAGTTGGGGATCCTTTAAATGGCCAGGGACATAAAAATAAGTCCTACTACATTTCTATCCATTTCTTTTAGCTACTAATCATGCAGTTTTGACGCTGCTTCTCCGTTCTTTCCAATGTCTCTTCCAGGTGTCTGACGTGATCTTTCTGTTGATCCCTCAGGAGCGTGTGCACAGCTGAGATAAACCCTAGCAGCAATGCTTCTCTTTTCTGTAGTGTGGATTCCGCTGCTTGAGCCTCTTACACTCCTAGACTGTCTTATCTTCTAGCATCTTGTGCCTGGTGTACCTCACTGAAGTCGCTGCCCTCCACCCTAGTCCTCTGACCTTGTAGCCCCAACTTGGGCATGAAGGGTGTGCCCTAAGTCCCGCTCCTAGGCCTGCTGCTGCTCTGCACTGTGCTTGGCTCTGCATTGCAGGAGGCCAAAGTCCCGCTCCTAGGCCTGTCAGTGGTTAGGTGCTGAATGCTTGTTGTCCAGGCTCCTCTGGCTGCAGGGGAAGGCAGTGACTGGTCAGGCTCTCATTCTCTGCTTTTTAGGGTCAGTGGCCAAGGTTTTCATGAGAACTCTCCTGCTCAATTCACAACTTTTTCTTCCCTGTGGAAATATAAGCAAATCTGTGTCCCCAGTGCAAAACCTTCACTGACTTCCATTCTGATGGATGGAATTGTCCTTATAGTATATAGACTGATTTACTTCCACGTTCTTTTTCTATAACCCAGTGTCCCTCAGTTGCTATTGTTCCTTTCCTACTTTCAGAAAATTTAAACTTAACAGAGCACTGTTTAATTATCCCTGGGTCTTTATTCTTCCCCTTTGTTTTATAAACATTTCTTTTAAGGTACAATTAGATTTTTCCGCAACTACTTGTTCTGTAAAATTTTGTGGTAGATATGTAATGTACTTTATATTATAATATTTAAAGAATTGTTTCATCTTACTGGAAACATATGTGGGGTATTGTCAGTCTTAATTTGTACAGGATTCCCCACAATAGCCATTACTTCCAGTAAATGTGTAATTGCAGAATCAGCTCTTTAGAATTCAAAGCAGTTGTCCATTGAAACCCTGAGTATGTATATGGTGTGATGTACAAACTTCAGTTTCCTAAATTCTGCAAAATGAAACCATCTGCCACTTTATTTCTTCTGGTGCCCCAGGCCTACTTCCAACAGGTGATGGGTTCAGTTATGCGAGAACCAGTGGGACGTGGCTTACCATTTCCTTGGCGTGTTGCCAGGTGCTAGAAATTGCTTTCTTTAAACCTTTACTGTTTGTTAACATGGTGTTTTTCATGAAAATTTGAGGCTTCTAACACGTTTCCTATTAATAATTGGTCAATTTCTTCACTTTCTTGTGCTGGCAAGGACCTGGCAAGCCTGTAACTTTCTTAGTTAAGGGCTGCCAAAGGCCAGCTTTGAGATCCAGAGTAAACCGAGGAGGGTATAGAGTTAGTGTTGACCACTCAGCAGACTTTTCTCAGGGAACCAAGCTTGATTTTTTTCTGGAGCTTTCGAAAAGGGTGACAGAATGAACACATGCATACATATAGACACATGCATACATATAGACACATGCATGCATATACACACATGTGTACATATATATATACATGCATACATATACACACATAATTCTTCTCTCTCTCTCTCTCTCTCTCTCTCTCTCTCTCTCTCTCTCTCTTTCTCTCTCTCTCTCTGTGGATAAAGCAAATTTCAAGCTCCAACCACTTTATATACATACACACATAGGCTGAAGATGGAGAGAGCAAAGGTTCAACAACTTCGCACATACATCTATGTACATATACATTATACATATATACATATATTTGGTGGATGGAGCAAAGCTCCAATGAACAAGTAGTCCTTTGTATCATCTAACATAAAAATTCTCTTTAATAAAAAAGATTACCTCATAGCCCCAAGTTATATATTCTCTTAAAAACAAATCATTACAAAAATACATTCTTCCAAAACAGAATAAAATCATTATACAAAGGAAATTACAACAGGATTGATTATATATTTGTATTTTGAAACTCATACCTAACTAAAGGTTTACCATCTATGTTTTGCTCCACAAGTTTATAACCCCAAAGCTATAATCCTTTTGTCATAGATTAGCAACTTTTAAGCAAGCCAAGTTTATAGAAGCAAGTTTTTCCTGTGTGTAGCTGGCAGTTTGTATTTACCAAGAACCAGGTCACCTGTCCTAGGTCTTACTTTTGCAGTCTTGCTGTAAGCTGGCTAATCACTTACTCTCTTTCTTATATTCATAATGGAACTACTTACTCTTTGTTCACATCCTCCTGTATTTCATGCGCACACTGAAATCTGACCACATCCCTAGATCACCAGATCCAGGAACTCAGACCGAAAATAGAATGTAATGCCTTCTTTGATATTAACTTGTCCCAAGCCTGCCTTTTTCTCCCAATTATGTGCTTATAATCCATGAAAGCTCACTGTACTCCTATTCCAACCTATGCAGCCATCACTATCCTACAAGGGAAGGGGCACATTCTACTCTTAATTCTAAGTTTATTGTATCTTTTTGGGAAAACAGCTTAAACAAACCATCTCCTTAAACTTTCTATCAACTATCCAACTTCTTAAAACTATTTAAATCATGAATTCCATAGTTATTAATTTATATAAAATATTTTATGAAAGTTCATCTTCATATTGATCTGCAGAAAAATTGCCAAGTAGAATGGGTAGTCAGTCTCCCAAGAAGCAATAACAGCAGACTCTAGGCAGTGACTGTCTCCCCATGCCATGCACCATGCTAGATACATGAGGAGCAGCAGCAGCAGCAGCAAGAAGCCATCCAGAGACACAGTGCCTGGGGCTGTGCCTCTCCAGGAAGCTCACTTGCCTGCTGCAGTTCCCCCTGCATGGTAGGAGGGCCGTTGCTCCACCCATACAGGCTAAGCCATTTTAAGGGTAATGATGTTGGTAGAACATCAGCAGTGCCTCCTTCTCCCCACCTCTACCCTTGCCCCAAAACAAACCTTACAAATTTGGAAACTCAATCCATATAGTGTCTGGTTTTGGATAACCTGTGTAGTCTGTGGTTCTTGGATTTTTTTTTCCGAGACAGGGTTTCTCTGTGTAGCCCTGGCTGTCCTGGAACTCACTCTGTAGACCAGGCTGGCCTCGAACTCAGAAATCTGGCCTCTGCCTCCCAGAGTGCTGGGATTACAGGCGTGTGCCACCACCGCCCAGCCCTAGTCTGTGGTTCTTGATAACATTTCTCAACATCTTGCCCAGAAGTGTCTTCCTTTTGATCCATTATTTTAGGAATTGTCTCTGATATTGAGGGGATATTCATCCTAGCTCCGTTTCTCACTGCTGTAATGAGTCTCATTCCCATAAACTTATGGCTATGTCAGTCACATAAGGCCCTAACTTTCCTATTTGATTTTCTGGCCCTACACATTTAACCCATCACACAATTTGTTTTATCTGAGATAACTTCCCAATTTCTAGAAACTGGGTATAAACCTTTTGAAGTGGCCATTCTGGGTGCCAAGATTTTTTGTAAAATGATTGTTGCTGTTTTGTGCACTCTGTATTCAGAAGCTGAGTTCTGAACCCCTATCGAGACTGTAACCTGACATTGGGGCACTGTATTAACCCATGCTCTCCAATAATCCTGATTGGTCAGTAAATGGCTGGGGCTTGTGACTGCAGAAGGAAGGTGGGGCTGAGAGCTCTTGAGAAAGAAGCCAGAGGTACGAGTCACCATTATGTGGAATGGACCATCAGAAGCCCATGGCAAGAGACGTGAGTCCTGAGGACAGACTGATGGAAGAAGCAGCCTGAAGACACAGGTTGGCAAGTGATTGGCATCTGTGTGGGTTTTAACAGGTGGGAGGATTAGACTAGTGCAATGTGCCAGCATAATGCCTACAACTTATTAATAAATTATGGTGTTTTCGTGTTGTTTACTTGAGAATGTATGGGCAAGAAGTGAGGTAGAAACTACCAGTAGATACTAAGGAGTAAAAGGGGATGTAATAATTCCCCAGAAAAATAATAGCATTTAATAAATGATTGTTACGTCAGCTCCTCTATCCACAAAGTCTATTTCAATGTCATTTACTTGCAACTTTAATTTTGGCCTCTGATCATTAACTGTTTGCCAGAGCACATTTTTCTGTACTTCCAAATGTCCCTGATCTTTTTACTGGATCAGCTTTGCCTTTGATATAAGGAAACATTAACAGGTGAGCAATCCTATCACCTGTGTTAAATTGCATTTTTCTTTTTACATAAGCCATTATTTTAATTTCTCATTTGAAATACACAGCGAATCCTTGGGACATTCACTGTTTCTGAAGGCCATCCCTGCTGTCCCTGAGGGCAATGACCATAAACTCCAGTAGATACTTTATAACATTAAATTTGGGGAGATAGTGTGAGATGTTTATCTCTGGCTGAGTCTCAAGCCCCACTGTCTGCAGTAGCATGCATTAGATTTGCAATACTTAGTTGAGGATTTTCTGCCTGCTTGTTATTCTTTGGCTGGTAAGAAGCAAACAGCTCATACTTTTTGCTGCAGGGCCTTGACCTAGGCCCTGCCATTTCATTTCTCAGTGACAAAAAGTCACCCTGGTCCTATACGCATTTGCCCAGGAGCAACCCTTGTATCACCTGCACACCCCTGGAAATCTAGGCCTTTCTCATGTTTAGAAAAACCATTGCCTTTAGAGATGCCTTGTTTAGAACTTTGTTTCAAATCTCCACATTTTTCACAATTAAAGCACCAAGCCTTTTAAATTAAAGCATCAGAGATTCCTAGCTATAGCTTGACCTGCTAGATTGGCATGTGATATATGTGAAAACCGATATCACTTATATTCTTTATGCATTTGGCCATGGACCACTCAAGAGTGGTCTTCTCCTGTCTACTAACAATATCTTCTCCGGCTAGTCTCCTCCTAGCCCTACCCAGTCTCTCTTCCTGCATCACCTGTCTCCTCTCTCTCCAATCCAACTGCAGTGTGTCCTGGGCCCTACTCCTCTTCTGCCAGCCTTTGCTGGTTTTTTATGTCTTCTCCTGTTTCCACTAGACCAAGAGGAAACCAACACTGAAGGTCATAGGGTTAAGCAGTTCTAACAGGTAAGCTTTTCAGTCAGTTGACTAGCCATGGGGGATCTTAAGGGACAGAGATGCACATTGTTCTACAGTCTCTATCAACACCTACTTTGCAACCCTTCACCCAGCAACTGATCTTTTACAATATTCATTCTGCTCACTCTATTTTGCTGTCTAATATTCATGATTTTTCCCATCCACCATGTTAACTATTGCAACTACAGACCAGTGTCTAATACAGCTGTTACCCATACCCTCTAATCTTGGAGAATAACTTTTTTGAGTAGCTCAGTTATTTAGGATTTGTTTTGCATCTCATATGAAATCATAACCTTTTTAAAATGCCTTAGATCTATTATTTCTATAGGATGCCATCCTATTTTGTCATAACCTTGTTTCCATACATTACCAGGTACATGCTGTATGACTACTGGGAAAATTGATGATCTCATAACCCTGGGCCACCCCTCCTATAACTTCAGCAGCACAGTTGGTGTGAGATTAGCCCTTTCTTTTGAATGGGTGTTTGTCAGATTGTCCTCCTGTTTTTTTACCTTTTCTCTGACCTGATCGCCCTTCAGCACACTTTTCCCCTTGTTTCTCCTGTGAAACTCTTGCTCTCATGATGCTCAGTCCTGGGACTGAGCCTTTTTGTTCTTTCCCGCAGTGTTCTTTGCTTCGGAAGTGCGTCTCCATCTGCAACCTTTCCAGTTGCACAGCCAACTCTGTCACCCGTTCAGAAACAAAAGAGCAGAGTGACCCCCTTCCCCCATTTCAGCAACTTTTGTTTCTCAGGACTCTCTGTCCATTTGCTGTTTTTCCAACTACTCAGCCATTCTTTCAACCTTTTTTTGAAACAAAATTTATGAAAAAGATAAAACACTGAAGATCCCCTCTGGGAGTAGAGTGGTGGGTAGTCCAGTGGTAGTCGCCACAATAAACTGCTTGCTGGCCCCTTAGGGCAGGGGAAATCTATTCCTTTGCTCCCTCTACTTTACTCTATAGCATTTGAAATAAAATTTCCCATTTTTTTTTTTAAAACAGAGTCCCATGTTGGGATCCACTTTACTACTCTGTGGTTTCTTTTTCCCATCTTTCATCCCCCTCCCCCATGTCTCCCCCAACACTAGATAGGAAAAAAGAAAGGATAGAGGGGAGAGAGATCCCTGAATCTATTTTTCTTCTTTATACATGACAGCTAGCAAACTGTAATTGTCCTTCTAAACAACCAACAACCACCCACACCACCTCTCCAGGCCCTAGCATTTATGTACCATTGAAAAGTTCCCAGAATCCAAATGTCACACAGTCATAGACACTATTGGCAGCTGGCAAAACCATGCCTCTGCTAGAGCACGAGGCAAATCATAGCTGCTGTGGACAGTCCGAAGCAGCCCCATAGCCAATACCAGGGATTAAATGAAAGCACATTCTTACAGTATTTCAGTGTATTTTTTTTTTAATGAAACCAAATTCCAGAATTTTCATAAAGGCCACCACAATATGCCTGTAACCTTAACTCTTGGGAGGCTGATGCAGTGGAATTGCAAGTTGAAGGGTAGCCTGGGCTGTATAGTGAGAGCCCGGGCTGTATAGTGAGAGCCCGGGCTGTATAGTGAGAGCCCGGGCTGTATAGTGAGAGCCCGGGCTGTATAGTGAGAGCCCGGGCTGTATAGTGAGAGCCCGGGCTGTATAGTGAGAGCCCGGGCTGTATAGTGAGAGCCCGGGCTGTATAGTGAGAGCCCGAACTGTATAGTGAGAGCCCGGGCTGTATAGTGAGAGCCTCAGCCAAAAGCATGACAACAGTGACCTATGGGGTCTAAAGACATTATTTGAATCTTAAAACAATTGTATATAGCTTATTATAACCCAAAAGAAGAGAAATAATTTACACAGATGTGCTGATGGAATTCTAATTCAGAAATTGGGTTTGTGTTTCATGTAAAATAGCTCAACCCTACTAATCTCGATAAATAAGAAATGTCCTCAGTATTTGGGCAGAATTGGTAAGGAACTTGAGTGATCAGAATTTCTGACACATCATATGATCGTGAGAATACTTTGGATATGGTACTTTTTTAAAAAGATGACTTTTTAAAAGAAGAATGCTTACTAATGCATGCATTTTAGACAAGACCATTAAGGTAGAAGTAGAGCCATGAAGGTGGAGTGATCGCCAGACTCCGCTGGTCAGAAGGCTGGCTAGAGACCTGGCTCACCTGCTCAGCCCACAACACTTGGCTTATGCCTGGACAAGTAGAAGACAGACAACAGCACCAGCTGGGGTCTGGAACTGGGGAGCCAAAACCCTCAACTGCCACAGGGGTGCCTGAGCAGGAGTCAGCCAGTCCAGCTGGCTTCCCCAGGCTCCAGAGACAGAGAAAGGAACCTTCACTCTGAAGCGTCCAGTACTAACTGGCTCCCAGGGGAGCCCACCTGGGTGTGCATGTGCTTGGATGCAACACTTCAGAGGCCGAGGCAGAGCAAGCTCCGGGCTGCAGAGCAAGACCCTGCAAAATGGTCATTAATATTGTCTATGTATTAATGCTGAAAATTAATATGGTGGCAGCTATTCTGTAACCAGCTAGGTCCCCAAATGACCACACAGACATCTTTTAGTATTTCAAGACTTAGGCCTATTTAGGCAGACTTACAACTAGCTCATCCAAGTTAGCCCAGCCTCCTCGCCCCATTCCGTCACGTGGCTATCTATACCTTCTAGGCCCGCATCTAATTCCTCCTCCCCCCCCCCCCCCCCCTGCTCCTGGTGAAAAGGCCTTCTTCTTTCTTCTTCCCAGAGTCCTTCTCCCTCCAGGAAGTCCTGCCCTCCTCTTTCTACTGCCCAATCACAAGCGTTAGCCTTTCATTGACCAGTTAACTTGGGAGCAAGGTTTGCACAACAAAAGCTGGTGTACAGGAAAATTCACTTGTATTGGGGCAACTAGATCCTGGGGTAAAGAATTTTACATACTCAAACATTTTAACATATTTAAAATACATAGCAGCACTAGACCAACTCCAACAAGACCCCACCCCAAAACTAAATAAGTAATGAACGGCTGTTTGATGACGATGTCCTCCAATATGTGCTACAGATTTCTCTATTGCTGATTTCTGTTTCCACAGAAACTAATGTGCTGAGTGTAGTGGTGCATGCCTGTAACTCCCCAGAACTCTGGAGGCAGGAGCAGGTACATCTGCATGAGTTCGGGGTCAGGTTTGTCTATATCCTGATTTCCAGGGGTGATGCATGGTGAGACCTGTCTCAAGTCACTAAGTATGCCACATTATATCCTTGGAAATTCATTACAGTTCGTTGTTGTTATTGTTTCTGATAGAGAATCTCTCCGTGCAGCTCTAGCTATCCTAGAACTCTGTAGACAAGGCTGGCCTCAAACTCAGAAATTCACCTCCTTCTGCCTCAAGGCTTACACCACTGAGCCTGGCTAAAAAGTCATTAAAGTGTAGCCAGTGTGCTAACCCCTGAAATACCAGAACCTGGGAGGTGGAGGTAAGAACACTAGGAGTTCAAGGCCAGCCTTGGCTACCAGCAAGTCCGAAGCCAGTTTGCTGAGGCCAGTTTGGGCTAAATGAGACCCTTTCTCAAAATATCAAAAGAAAACAATGTTTAGACTGAAGGACAGATTACCATCTTTCTTTCCTCAATAAGAATGGCATATGGGCTGGGCAGTGGTGGTACACACCTGCAATCCCAGCACTCAGGAGGCAGAGACAGGCAGATTTCTGAGTTCGAGGCCAGCCTGGTCTACATAGTGAGCTCCAGGACAGCCAGGGCTCCACAGAGAAACCCTGTCTCAAAAAAAAAAAAAAAAAAAAGAGGGCTGGAGAGATGGCTCAGTGGTTAAGAGCACTGACTGCTCTTCTAAAGGTCCTGAGTTCAAATCCCAGCAACCACATGGTGGCTCACAACCATCCATAACGAAATCTGACACCCTCTTCTGGGGTGTCTGAAGACAGCTACAGTGTACTTACATATAATAAATAAATAAATCTTTAAAAAAAAGTTATCTATAAAAAAAAAGAATGGCATATGGGTAACTAGATAGCCTTTGAGGTGTTGATCAGTGGTATAGAGAGTGCTTGCCTTGTATGTACAAGACCCCAAATCATTAGTAATAACACAGAGACTCCTGGACAAGAGGTAGGTAGGACTTGAAAGCTATCTAAAGGCTTCAGCAGTCTTCCTGTGTGACCAGGACCAAAAGCCCCATCTCAGTATGAGTAGTTGTTTGCCGTGACCTTTTGCTCACGGATGGGCGTTGTGGTGTCTGTAGGAGTTAAATACACATTCATGTTTGCTGTGGAGGAGGCTAGTGCTGTAGATGTAAGAAGCAGGGGAAGACTCTAAGTTCAGGCAGCAGGTCTGGCACTACTAGAACATGCCTTGCTTTGGGTGCTTTTTAAGTTGCCAGCAGTCCCCGTATTTTTTTTTAAGATTATTTTATGTGTGGAGGTGTTTTGCCCGCATGTATGTCTGTGCATCACATGCATGCAGTACCCTAAGAGGCCAGAAGGGAACATTAGATTCCTTGGAACTGGAGTTTGTTAGCTGTTTTGTGGCTGCTGGGAATTAAACCTGGAAGAGCGGTTGGTCCTCAGTAACCATTGAACCATCTGCAGCTCAGTCCCAGGATTTATACAGAGGACTTAGATATGCTTGTAGGGATTCAGGCAGAGATTATGAGCTGTTATTAAAGGACTTAGTTTTTGCTTGTTTTGTTTTGTTGAGACAGGGTTTTCTATGTAGATCACGCTGTCCTTGAAGTCAAAGGGCTGCCTCTCACCGTGCTGGGATTAAAGGCATGTACCACCACTGCCTGGGTCTTTTTGTTTAAAAGTGATTTCTAATCTATAATATATGCCAGATTGGGGGTGGGGTGGGGAGCTGGGTTAAATTTAAATTCCCTGTAATCTCAGTGTTTGGAAAGCTGAGGCATGAACATTGAAAATTTGATAGCAGCAGAGAAGGGGGAGAGAATCGGGGAGGGAGGGAAAGGGAGAGAAGGGAGAGGGGAGAGAAAGAGTTCAAAATGTACCCTCCTGTCTCGGGTGCCAGAACCTGGGCTCACTGTAATGGCAGGTTGGCCCTTTCAGGTGGGAGTACTTTCCAAGAGTAAATGCTCATCTTTTATTGTGTGTTCAGTGAGGCTGCTTCTGGAAAGGTTCCTGTAGGGCAGAGATCACTGACGTCTGTTCTTATTAAGGCTGAGATGCCTCAGTACCTGGAGGCAGGAGTGTTTGCTTGTTGGGACTTTTACTCCCCCTCCAAGAAGCCTTCCCTCTGATGCAGCAGGTGAGGTCAACACTTCCGTAGTTTTCTTGTGAAGCCCTGAAACACTCTTAAGAGTTAACAGCTTTCCTCTCCTGGTCTAAGTCGAGAAGTTGAACCTGGGAAACTTTCATTTATGATGTGTAAACAAAGCCATTCAGACTTGCAGCTCAGCACTGTATTGTCTGCTGCGGAGTGGGAGTCTTGTCAGGAGCCCAGAAGAGGTGCGGCTCCTTGTCATGGTGTTCCCGGAGTCATTTGTTGCTTTGTGAAATTAACAAGTAATTTTCTTTGTGAGCATCTCACAGGACTAACAGTGAAAGCCAGACAAGTCCTCTTAGGTCATTTGCCCAAGAAAGCTTGACTGCTTTCTTTCTTTCTTTTTTTTGGGGGGGATTTGCTTTTTTCAAGACAGGGTTTCTCTGTGTAGTCCTGGCTATCCTGGAACCCACTCTGTAGACCAGGCTGGCCTCGAACTCAGAAATCCGCCTGCCTCTGCCTCCCCTCCCAGAGTGCTGGGATTACAGGCGTGCGCCACCACCGCCACACACCGCCCGGCGCTTCACTGCTTTTGTGTGGGATGTATGATGTAGTCCAGTGGTAGAATGCTTCTCTGCCAGCATGGGGTCTCAGGCCCGCCTCTCCCCGCCACTCATGCATGCAGTATATTCTCTGGAAATGACATGACTTTTAAGCTTCATGACATGAGATTTCACCTGACTTCCCAACAGGATTGTGGAGATGTATCTTTTTGTGAATCTGCTATTTAGTTGGTGCTTCAAGCCACAGTTTGAGTCTGATTTTTGTTTGTTTGTGTTTGAGACAGGTTTTCTCTGTGTAGCCCTGGCTGTCCTGGAACTCACTCTTGTAGACCAGGCTGGCCTCGAACTCAGAGATCGGCCTGCCTCTGCCTCCCGAGTACGCGGAATTACAGGTGTGCTCCACCACTGCCCAGTCCAGCTAGGGTGTGAGTTTACCATCATAGTACAGTGCTTTGTTTTTGATTCTGCTATTTCTTTTCTTTTCTTTTTTTTCTTTTCTTTCTTTTCTTTTCTTTTTTTCTTTTCTTTCTTTTCTTTTCTTTTTTTCTTTCTTTTCTTTTCTTTTTTTCTTTTCTTTCTTTTCTTTTCTTTTTTTCTTTTCTTTCTTTTCTTTTCTTCTTTCTTTTCTTTTCTTTCTTTTCTTTTCTTCTTTCTTTTCTTTTTTTTCTTTTCTTTTCTTCTCTTCTCTTTTCTTTTTTTTTTCTTTTTGGATTTGGGTTTTTCGAGACAGTATAGCCCTGGCTGGCCTTGAAGTCAGAAATCCGCCTGTCTCTGCCTCCCAGAGAGCTGGGATTACAGGCGTGCGCCACCACCGCCCAACTTGATTCTGCTATTTCTTGTGCTGTTTCTCTCGTTCCTGGGTTTGATCTTTCCTTCTGAACAACAACCCTTTAAGGCCCGGTTAGTTTTTCAGCTTTCCTGGAACTGAGTCAAGAAGAGATCTATTTCTTTGGTAGTAACCAAGGAGCAAAATGTAGGTTTATTTTGGACAAGTTTTCCCTCATTTTGGTTTGGTTAGTTGGCTTTAAGTCTCTTGGATGCTCTCTGTTTCGTGAGGAAAATGTACTTAAGTTCCTTTTGAAATATATTTCAACTGAGAATGAGACATAGTGAGTCCTTGAAGACTTTCATACTGATGTTGCTTTTAAGAAAGATGAATGAAGCCAGTGGTGGCGCACGCCTGAAATCCCAGCACTTGGGAGGCAGAGGCAGGCGGATTTCTTAGTTCGAGGCCAGCCTGGTCTACAGAGTGAATTCCAGGACAGCCAGGGCTACACTGAGAAACCCTGTCTCCAAAAAAAAAAAAAAAAAAAAACGATGAACGAGCCCGTCTTAGTGGCACATGCCTTAAATCCTAGCATTTGGGAGACAAAGACAGGTGAATTTCTGTGAGTTCAAGGTCTACAGAGTGAGCTTCCTGTGAGACCCTGTCTCAAACAAACAAAAACCCAAAAGATGAAGAGGGATTGGGGAGATGACAATTAAGAGTACTTCCTGCTCTTTCAGAGGACCAGAGTTCAGTTCCCATACCAGGGATCCTAAGTGACTATAACTCCAGTCCCAGGGGATATGACACCCTCTTCTCATGTCCCGCTGGAGGGAGCTCGGTGGCTAAGAGCACTTCCGCTTTTACAGAGGACCAACTTCAGTTTCTAGCACCAGCTGTGATGCCGGTTCCAAGGGACCCAACACCCTCTTCTGGCCTCTTGGGGACCCCCCACATGTGGCATGCATACATAAGAATAAAAAATTTTAAAGTAAATATCTCAACCTTCAGATTGGGAAGCTGGTGCTCAGTTTTATAATGTACTTACTTTGTTCCCTTTTCCGTTGTTCTGGTTTTGAGGAAGGTTGTCTCTGTGTGGCCCCCACTGTGTGTGCAGCCCTGTGTGTGTGCAGCCACCCCATCACCCGTCATCCCAGGACAGTCATGAACCGAATATAGGATGACCTTTAACTCCTGGCCCTCCTGCCCCCCTCCCAGACTCTAGGATTGCAGACAGGTATTCCCAGGGCAGCCTTCCATCTACTGAACCTCGGCCTCACTCCCTAATCTGCCTCTTTAAATGTTTCCTGTGGCTCAGCGGCTAAGAGCACTGGCTGCTCTTTCAGAAGTTCTGAGTTCAGTTCCCAGCAACCACATGGCGGCTCACAACCATCTGTAATGGGATCCGATGCCCTCGTCTGGTGTCTGAAGACAGTGACAATGTACTCACATACTTAAATAAATCTAAAAAATATGCTTCCTATAGGTACCAAGAACAAAATAAAAAACAACAAAAATAAACATACACATAAACACACACCCCACAAGCAAAACAGGAACGTGCATATAACTGAATGTACCCAGAATAGCACTTCTCATATTCTGTTACCATGTAATGTAAGGTATTAGCTGAGTAAATATAATGTCTGTAGCTATGGTAATACAATTTGAAGAGGCAGAAGAAATGCTGGAGAGACGCCCAGCGGATAAGAGGGCTTGAGGGTCTGAGTCTGACTTCCTAGCAGCTACATAAAAAGCTTGGCGTGACTGCTTGCCGCAACCTCAGCACTGGCGCAAAGGCAGACCTAGGAAGTCTCTGGCCAATCCAAAAAGGTTCAGTGAGAAACAGCTTCAAGGGAATAAGAGAGTTACAGAGGAAGCCACCTGACGTCCTCTGCTGGCTTCTGTGTTTGACATTTGGATGCCCCCTCCCCACCTACATAAACACAAACAGGAGGAGACAATGTTTTTGAGGTCCTTTTATTTTTTCCAAAGGATCCTTTTAAAAATTTATAACTACAAAACAGTTGCCATACATTCTGCCATAAATAAGAACAAACAGTAAGGCAGGGCTACATAAGCAAACTGAGAACAAATGCTTTTCAGAAAATGTGAAAATGTTTTACAATCATAAGCCATCCAGTTTTTAAAATAAAACTGTGGAAAACTTACAAATCTTCAAGTGGCACATACAAGACACCCTTGAAAAGGAACAAGATATGGCGTTGTCATTTTGTACTGTTATTTAAAACCTAATCTTGCTTAGAGGATAGATCTGCTCCAAATTCAAAATCCATACAGGCTTGGATTTTTTCTCAAGAACCATATGACAGAGGCACCAATGACAATACAACTTTGTTTCCAAAACCTTGTAACAAAGCATTGTCTCTTTAAAACATATGACTTAAGAGGCAAAAAAGGAATCCTGGGTAAGAGTTTTCCGCTCAGAGGCAGGCAGGTTTTAGGTGACTCATCGTATTCGTTTCTGCTGCCGCGCTCTGTAAATGTCATGAACTGGGGGGACTACGGCCCCCTTTTCTTCATCTTCGTCTGAATCCTCGTTGGGCCGTTTGACAGCCTTAGTCAGTACAGTACTGCTTTCCACTGGCCCATTGCCTTCCACAGCCAGCTCTGGGGCCCCACCAGTGATGATCCTCACGGCTTCCTCAACAGCTATTGGGATGGAGCAAAAAGAACAGCACTTACAACGATGCTACTGTAAAAAGAGTGCTCTGCCCATCCCATAAACCTGTCAGCAAGCATGGCATGGAGTTACTGCTGCTAAATTACAAGCTGCCGTTAAAACCAAGAAAATGCTAAGACAGATCAGTGTATCCCCTGTGCCAGGTTTCTGATTATGTGTTACCAGGGTATGCCCACACTATAGAAGGCTCAGCTTTCTCCAGGGTGTCCCTGCACTTCTGTAGACTGAATACTTGACTTTAGAGACCTCAGTGAAAAGAACAATCCTTTCTCCCTGGAACACAATGTAGATTCCACACTGAAAATGGATCTTCTATTAACTTACTGTTTGGTATCTTGCATCTTCGGAAAATTTCCATCAGTTCATCCACTTGTACAAAAGGACCCTATCATGACATGAATAAATTTAATCTCAGTTATCTGACAAGTTAACTATTTTGTACCTTCCATTATACAAGAAAAAAAAACCCACCATATAATTACTGTGACCCCGAGAACCAGTATGTACAATGAACAAACCTGGAAGCAGATAGGAGGAGGGAGCAGTTTCATTAAAACAACAGCAGCAGGAGGCACGGGAAACACCCCACCGGGCACCGGGTGTAAGCCTGGAGCTGAGGGAGAAACCAGGCGTGAACACCAGTACCGTCTCCATGTGGGAAAGCTGAAGCCAAGGGACCTGCACACAGCTTTCCATGTGCTGCTTCCTTCTGAACACATACAAAGGGCTTTAACCAAGTGACCAAATGACATGGGCCAAACAGGAAATGCAGTGTCAGTCTTAGGTCACTGGGAATCAGACAAGTGACTTCATATAAAGCAAGCCAGGCCTGAAAAACTAAAGGACATGTTGTGTTGACTATTTGTGAGTTACAGTGTTTAGTAATCCTGTTTAAAGTCACTTGTTCAATAGCACATTTAATCGAAAGGTTCTTGTTCAAAGAGGACCTAGAGGGGATACTAACTACTCACAACTGTAGTACAAGTTGTGATCCTTCAGAGAGTCTCCAGTTGGTCAAGTAATCTGCAGATTGCAGCATGGATGGAAAGGGCAACTGAAGTCTGCAGTGCTCACAGGTTCCAGCTTGCTTGTCTTTTTAAACATTCTTAGTGTGTCTAGTTCAAAGGCTACTGTCAAGCCACTTCTCCCTCCCTGTGACCCCACGTCTAATAGTTAACTTACAGCGGGAAAGGCCAGGCTGCTTCCCTCCCACACCTTGGATTGAAATCAAACAAACGTCTCAGTTCTGAATCTTACGTGCTAAATGTCGTGGCTGAAATGGAATCATCTGCTGAGTGTCTGGCTTAGGGTACTCAGGTTTTCTATCCACTTCATCTTTCAGAACAGGCACTATGGAAGGAGCTACAACTGGGTCTGGAATTATAGCAGCTAGCTTAGCACGGGAGACATCCTGAAAATGCAGAACAGAAGAATCCTAAACCTGAGAGGGTCTTATAGCATTGTGCAGTTCCACAATCTTGAGGATACAGTAAGATTAACTGGGTTATAAGCACAGGAAGGATGGAGAAGGAGAAGCAGGAAATCTCATGACGATAAAGATTGTTCAACATTCAACATGGGAAGCTATTCACTTTGAAAGTTGCATTTTAAAAATTTACCTCAACCCCAACTTAAGAATCACTAGACTGTCTCCAGGCAGGATCACTGCAAGATAGATACAAGACTTTGTGGGAAGGGTTGTAAGAATGGCATCAAGAAGAGAGTGCAGTGATGTGAAGGAAAAGCCAAGATTTAGGTGTGTTTGTTTGAGACAGGGTCTCATTATGTAGCCCTAGCTGTTCTGGAACTCCGCTGGCCTCAAGACTCACAGAATCAGCCTCCTCTGCCTCTGAGTGCTGGAATTAAAGGCATGTGCTGCCCTGGCCAGCTAAGATAAAGCTTTGATTTTTGATACTTTCCTTCCACTGGAATTAGCATCTCAGTTACAGTGAAGAGCCTGGGTTAAGTGAAATTCTTGCTTCATGAAAACCAAGCTAGGGATTCTCAGCACCTGTAATGCCTAATAGCATTCTACAAATGCAGTGAACTTACTTCTAATATACAGGACAAAAGAAACAACTATTGAACAGTTACTTTTTAGCCAGACTGTATTCACTCTTTGAGAAAATCAGTAACATTCCTAGCATGGACTGAAGTTTAAAAGATCACACAGCTATTAGGAAGTAGGAGAGCATTGGGCACCACGCTCTCCTTTCAAACCAGCAGGGCCCTCTCCAAGCTATGTTAGAGTCACCTTCAATAAGTCCTGTATTTCAGTCCTCCAAATCTGCTCGCACAGAGTTGGTGACACTGCTAGCTAGCTATTATGTGGTACAGTGAAACCGCTGGCTGTGGTGTACAACTTACTGTGTCACTAACTACCACATAGCTGTTTACTTTAGTTCTCTCCAATACAGTAGAAATGGAAATACAGGTTAGAAAACTCATTAAAAAGCAGTTCTAGTTAGAAAGTCAAGCCCTACCCTTTTTCTGAGATGGGACATATATTTAGCTCTGGCAGGCTGGCCTTGAATTTAGAGAAATTAAGAGACACACTGCCTGTGTCTCTGGATGGAAAAGGGGTGTGTCTGCAGGCTGGCAAGGATTTGTCTTTTTCAGTCTTTTTAAAATCATCTTTCTGTGTGTGCTCATGTGCTTGTTTAAGTCGGCGGGAGAGGAGTTGGTGCTCTTTCCCTCACGTGGGCTCCAGGCTTGATCAAAGTCACCAGGCTTGGCGGCAAGCTCCCCTGCCTGCTAAACCATCTTGCTGGCTCTCTTTATTTTTATTAAACTCTTTAAAACCATTTATATCCTGGGGGAAAAATGGTCTTTTCTAGTAATTCTTAATATGTCTAGTTTTGCACTGAAAAAAAAAAAAACAAAACAAAACAGTAGAGGTAAAAAACTGTTCTTTTTTGTTTGTTTGTTTTTGTTTTTTGAGACAGAGTTTCTCTGTAGCCCTGGCTGTCCTGGAACTCACTCTGTAGACCAGGCTGGCCTCGAACTCGGAGATCCACCTGCCTCTGCCTCCCAAGTGCTGGGGTTAAAGGCGTGCGTCACCACCGCCCGGCTTAAATTGTTCATTTTGTAACAGTACAATGCATGTTATAGAGTCCCTTCAGAACAGGACTGTGGACCTGGCACAGACCTGGAACATCCACCAAAGAAAAGGTCTAAAGCTAATTATGTATAATTCTTTTAAAAGTTTTCTAATTTGGTTCAGAGAGAGAGTGAGAGACACAGGCCAAAAGAGAGCAGTGAGGAAAAGACTGATGCCGAGGATGTCCTATTGCCAGTGGATTTAAAGGGACCAACCCGAGACCCACGTGCACAGCTTCACGTGGGCTTCTGCCTTGACCTTTGTTCGTGTCAGTGGCACAGGAACGATTGACCAATGTTGTTTGTACAAGGGCTGTTTCTGAGGCTTTAAGAACACTAGGGTTCAGGGACTGTTAGTTTTCTTATGAGTCAGGCATCTACACAGATGAGCACCACTCTCAGAGAAGCCGGTTCCCCTGTGGGCTGCGGTAGAAAGCTGCAGACCTCACAAGAACATGGGTTTTGCTTTGTTTGTGTAGCCTAGGCTGGCTTTGCAAACCTGCCTTCCCGGCTGTAAATCCAAGGTTTACAGGTATGTGTGCACCACCATGCCTGGCTATGTCTCTTCTTGACATCTTGACAAAATATACAACAGTAAATATGTTTAGTTGAAGCTCTATAAAAAATATTCATCAGTTGATAAGAATTATTTTAAAATAATTACATTAAGACTTTTCTCCAGCATCTCTCAAACACAAGGCACTGACAATTCCAATAAATGAAAGCATTTATTCTCTCTCAAATGTTTAATTTTCATTTTTTGTTACTTTTGATATCTATAAACAACAAAATCAATTAAATTTTTTTCTTAGTAAAAGAGAAAAGAATTGACCTTAGAATGAAAATTGTCCATGAATTCTTAAAATCATAGGGGAAGTGGAGACACCACAGGTATCTTGGTGCTACGTACATACCTTGTAGCCCAGTGCTTTGAGTTCACTTGCAGAACAAGGGTATAAATCCATAAACTTATATCTGTCCACCAATAAAGCTGTTTCTTTGCCTTCATACTCTTCTCTGAATGCTGTAAACCGTCTTTTCTCCACTTTGAGTATACTAGCTAAATCACCAATATTACTTTCAAAAGCTAGAAATCGAGCCCAGATTTCTCTGTAAGAAAGTAAATATAACTGATACTTAGTCATAGAATTTTTGTTTTATGTTTAATAATTGTTAGTATTTCCCCATATTTGTTTAATTTTATTTTTTCCCAAATATTGAAAGTCAAGTACAACCACAGCACTTTACCCAAATATTTAAACATTCAAGTTCTTTCCTGAGTTGGACACACACACACACACACACACACACACACACACACACACACACTATCTTCCTACTTGAGGTAAATTAAAGGGATCAGAGAGAGGATAAACTTTGTGGAAAGGGAATCTGACAGACCTCTACAATTTTTCCTGTATAATGTGGCTTCATCACTCTGCTTAGTGGAATTACGTTTCAGAAGATATTCTTCATTTAACGTATGAGTAAAAGTAAATTCCAACATCTACTATATAATATTGACTCACTGAGGCCAAACTGCACACATCACTGTCTCATTTGTTTGTTTTGTTTTTCTCTGAGACAGGATTTCTCTGTCCCAACTGTTTCTGAAACTTACTCTGTACATCAGTCTGTCCTTGAACTCAGAGATCCGCTTGCCTCTGCCTCTAGACTGTTGGGATTAAAGGCCAGCACCACCACTGCCTGGCTGTACAAATCACTGTTTTAATGTTCTCGGATACTTAAATGCCACAGGCACCTAAAGTAAGATCGTGGGTACCAATAAGGTACAAGGAAGAGGACACTGCAGAACTCCAACACTGTTTGTGAGTCAGTGAGAAAGTGAGGGCTAAGTAGACTATCCACCTGTCTAGGTTGCTGAGCTTGGAACTGAAGAGAGGCAAAGCCTGCCTATGCTGGCTGCACCACTATACCGTGTCATACTCTCACAGTCAAAGCCATATGCTGGGCATGTAACATGGGAAACCGGCTCTCAGTATAAAAAAGTTTCTGCATTCCACTAGTGAGATACATTTCAGAATGCTAATATATTAAGTTCTAGAAATATTAAAGTAGAAAGATATAGCAAAATATTTAATAAAGTAAAAGGGTATCTCAAAATAATTCTTATCATATATAAAATAAAAATGTAAGCTTAAGCAAGTATGAAAATATTGCAGGAAGGTAAAATGAGAAAAGAAGTACCTCCTGAAATTCACACTCAAGCACAATCGCATACATCAGAGTTCACACATTTGGATGACTTACCCAGACTTCTCAGGGGGAAGGCTTCCAGATGTTAAAACTCTTTCAAACAAAACTCGAGTATTATTGTCCTCTAGGGTATTTAAAAAAGTTTAAATGTTAAATCAAAGAAAGGTTTACAGTGTAATAATTATTTTTTAAGAGCAAAGCAGAATGTAACCCCAAGCTTTATCTCAGTTAATCCTTACAAAAATCGAATGCAGAAAAATAACTTGTCACAAATGATTTTTACAGATAAGGAAATTAGGAGGTTCAAAATTACTGAGTTTGCCAGTCTAGGGGAAGAAGCCTTTATTTAATCTCACAACTCAGGAAGTAGAGACAGATCTCTGTGAGTCCTAGGCCAGCCTGGTCTACATCCTGGGTTCAGGCTAACAAGCAAACACCAAGCACTCCCCACCTAGACCGGCTTGGCTCATTGTCAAGTAACAAGCTGTTACAGGAAGCCAAGGCTTTCGGCCTTTAACTGAGACCTGGTTTGTACACAGTGCAATGCAAATTGTAGTGAGAACTGAACCAGATGTCCTATTTTGCCTTTCAAAAAATAATAAGAAATACTATCTGGATTAAATTTTAAGTATTAGAAGTTCATTTGTAAGTGAAAGCATGAGTTTTCTGGAAAATTCAAGGGATTTAAAAAAAAAAACAAAAACAAAACAAAACAAAACAAAAACCCAAAAAAACTAGAGGTTGGAAAGATGGCTCAGTGATTAAGAGCACTGACTGTTCTTCCAAAGGTCCTGAGTTCAAATCCCAGCAACCACATGGTGGCTCATAACCATTTGTGAGTTGTGACACTCCCTCTTCTGGAGTGTCTAGAGACAGCTACAGTGTACTTACGTATATAAAAATCTTAGAAAAAAAAAACTTAAGAATCTAGCAATAATTTGTTAATTGAACTGAACAGTTAAAATGAATACATTCATATCTAAATTATACCATAATAAATTCTGTGTAAGTCTTTCATCATGACTGTTTTTTTATTTTATTAGCACAGACATTCAATTAACTGTCTGTATATACAAGATAAACTCATGAGACAGTAAATGAATTTAGCTAAGGAAGATGGCATCAAGTCAGATGCACCACATCAAATGACTTGGTATATATATATATATATTTTTTTGGATTTGGTTTTTTCGAGACAGGGTTTCTCTGTATAGCTCTGGCTGTCCTGGAACTCACTCTGTAGACCAGGCTAGCCTAGAACTCAGAAATCCGCCTGCCTCTGCCTCCCAGAGTGCTGGAATTACAGGCGTGCGCCACCACCGCCCGGCTGACTTGGTATATTTTTAAATTTTAATTTAACTTATTTTTATGTTGTGTATGAGAGTTTCTCCTGCATTTGTGTCTGTGCACCACTTGCATTCAGTCCCTGTGAGAGCCAGAAGAGCATGTAGGGTACCCTGAAACTGGAGTTGGGAGCCACAATGTGGGTGCTGAGACTCAAATCTGGGTCCTTTAGAAGAACAGCCAGTGACCTGACCTGCTGACCCATCTTTCTAGTCTCATATTTTAAAAATATTATTAAATGTTACATTTTACCCCTTAACTGCCCACACAGCCTCCTCCCTGCTCAATGCTCACCAGGGTCTCTGGCTAAAACATGTTTTCTTTCCTCTTTATCTGGCTAACTATTGCTCATCTTCAAGACCCAATTCACATGCTGTCCATGAGTCCTCAGGATAGCACAGCCACACAGTGAAATGCAGTAGCATGTCATTTAAACCCTGCCAGCCATACTAAGAGGGTAAAACTAATCTTAAGTATAGCCAAGCACATCCAAACTGTCTTTTCAACATGTAAATAATATGAAAACCACTCTAGTATTTTACATTCTTATTTATTTTTTGTTAGAATTAGCCTCTGGAATCTGTCACGCATGCTGTTTAGCACAGGCACACTCATTTGCTTAATAACTAGCAGTCTAGAGGCTCCACAGCCTCAGAACAGATCTGGAGTTTGGGCTGTCTTCATGCCCCACTGTGTGTCACCAGGGCTCTACTGTGACATTCACATTCACCTCCACTATTATACACAATTACTGCTTTCCATACTCCATATATAAATTAAATGCATGCAAAAGTTCAACTTGACTCTGTCAGTCTTATAAAGGGTATTATAACCTTGTTGCCAGTGGGAAAACCACAGTTTTAAGTTTACACACATAATCTCAAGTACAAGTAAATACAAGTTTTCTTAAAACAACTTCAATACAAGATTATTTTATTTTAGGTTTATTGTATTTGTATGACTATGCACCTGCACACATGCATATGTGCCATGGACATGTCTTTGGGACCCTAGAACTGGAGTTACGGATGCCGATAGGCTTCCATGTGGTTGCTGAGTATCAAACCTGTGTCCTTTGCAAGAGCAACAAGTGCTCTTAACTGCTGCGTCATTTCTCCAGCTCCCCTAGTTGTTCCTACCCTCCAAAATGTATATATCCTGAACTATCAATAATTATAATAATTTTATAGAGACACATGGGTAATTCTTTATGGGTATTTAGCATAAAGAATGGTTATAATACTATTAATCCAACAGAGTGGGAAAATAAAGATGTCAATGAACATGTTTCTTTTACAAATTCACCTCATAGCCTCACAAGCAGTTTTGGGTTTGGTGGATACAGACTTTTGTATCATTGTACCCCATACTTCCCATCCACTGGGCAAAGCAATTCCCAAGCTACGTTACTAGCTGGCGAAATCTTAGGAGACAAGAGATGAGTTGTCCAGAGTGGCCAGAAAGGAACACGGCTAACTCCGTCTCTTAACTGACTTTGCAGTGTCACCTAACTATGGTATTACTTTTCTGCTTCAAAACCACTCTGTAGAGTGTAAAAGAAAAATCTACCATGATTCAGAGAGTATAACTACGTGGCAGACAGGACTAGGGATGGCTTAGTTGGCACAACGCTTGCTGTGAGGCTTTTCTGGGTTGTTACCTTGACCACATCTGGAATTAACTAAAACCCAAGTGGCTGGGTATACCTGTGAGAAGTTTTTTTTCCTTTTAACTCTTAGCTTTTGAGGTTGGACCATCCATCTTTAATCTGGACCACACCTTTGGGCGGCAGCCTATATAAAGGACATAGAAGAAGCCTTTGGTCTTTGCCAACCTATTCTTGCTTTCACTGGATAGTCTATCACTTTACTAGCATTAGAGCCTACTTCGTTAAGATTCTGGCATATACTGAAGACCAGCTGAGACATCCAGCCTCATGAACTTAAGAACTATTGGATTCTTAGTCTTCCCTTGGTAGACAGCCACTGTTGGAGTAGGTGGACCACAGGACCACAGGCTGTAAATCATTCTAATAAATCCTACACACACACACACACACACACACACACACACACACACACACACACACAAACACTCATTCTATAAGTTCTGCTCCTCTAGAGAGCCCTGAATAATACACTTGCCTAGCGTGCACAAGGCACTGAGCTCAGTGCCAGGACTATATGAATTGGGCATGGTGACAAATGTGCAGGCAGGTAGATTTCTGTGAGTTCAAAGCCAAACTGGTCTACATAGTGAGTATTATCCCAGCCAGGGGTATATAGTAAGAACCCGGCTAAGAAGAGACATACTGAATTCACGGATGACTGGCCACTATTTCCTGGGTGCCTGTCAGGCAGCTGTTTCTGGTGGATGTTGGAGTTACACTTTAAAAAAGGAAACAAAGCCACCCAAACCCAAACATAATTTCAGATCGTTTAATGTTAAGAAGCCATGGCAGGGGCTGGAGAGAGAGAGCTCAGAAGTTAAGAACTTAGGCTATTCTTCAAAAGGGCCTAGGTTTGGTTCCCAGCACCTGCATGACAGCTGACAGCTGTCTGTAACTTCAGTTCCAGAAGATCCGATACCTTCTTCTGTCCTCCACTGGCAATGAAAACAAGGATCCACAGACATAACATATATTCAAAACACCAGTAAGTGAATCTTAAACACACACACACACAACCACAAAACCACAGTAGACTCTAGAATCAACTTACCATTGAGGTGAGAGAGATAGTCAATATAAGCCAAAACATATTCTGGAATGTCTCCATATTTCTTTAGTCCCAATTCAAAAATCTTAAAGGCAACAGATTTGTCCTAGAAGTAAAGACAGTACTGGTTTCCATGAAATGCCAGACAATGTATGCAAAAGAATATTAAAACTAGAATCTAATAGGCATGGTGCACACCTATAATCTCAGCAGTAGAGATGAAGAGGCAGGAGGATTGTCACAAATTCAAGGTCATCATAGCTTATATAGCAAGACACCTTTTCAAAATGAAAAATAAAAACAATAACAAAGAAATATTTCTACAACCTCTAAATATGACAAGGCACAGAAGAATTAAAATTGGTGAGCTAAATAAAAAACAACCAAGGGATTAAGCTCAGAATATGAGTTTTATGCTACTTCAAGGCAAGCTTGGGAATGAAATAAGAACCCACCCTTTTAAAATGAGAAAAGACCTGGGTATATATAGCTTGGTGGTTGAGCACTTGGCTAGATTGCTCAAAGCCCTGAGTTCAATCCCTAGCACCACCATAAACAAAATAAAGTAACCAAGCAGCCAATGTCAACATCTTGTCTAAGACATTTACCACAGCTGCTTCTGGTGGTGCACTGTCTGTAATCCTAGTACTGGAGGCTGCAGTGAAAGCCGGAAGATCAAGAGTTTGAGACCAAAACCAAAAACCAAAAACCAAAAACCAAAAACCAAAAACCAAAGCTGCACGCCTTTAATCTCAGCACTTGAGAGGCAGAGGCAGGTGGATTTCTGAGTTCGAGGCCAGCCTGGTCTACAGCTCAGCACAGCCAGAGCTACACAGAGAAACCCTGTCTCTGGGGGTGGGGTGGGGTGGGAGAAGGGAGGGGAGACAGGGGGAGTTTGAGACCAGCCTAAGATACTTAGTGTTATGTGCTTCAAAACAAAACAAAATCCAATGAACAATCAGGAACAACAAGGGATGAACTGGAATTGGTCATTAATAGTCGAACACCTGCTCATTAAGTTTCAGTCCCTGAACACTGGCCCCCAACATCCCTGAAAAAATTTTAAGAGCTTATTTAGGATGCAGGAGGCCCTGGGTTCCATCATCTATAGTAGATAACCAATCAATCAATTAAAAGAAAAGAAATTAAATATGGAATTTAATAATGCATAAATAAGCAAGCAACTGAGCTGAATAATGTTCAGTGTAATTTTATGCAGATAAGCCTTACATACGCATGTCAGTGTTTACCTTACTACAGTAATACTCCATAAGTGCTGCAGTCACATAGACATGATGGCGGGTTCTGGCATCCTCTCTTGCTTTTTTAAATATCATTCTTCCAGATTTGATACCTTCTGCTCTTCTTGCAAATTTCATATATTGAATATATACCTATGAGAAAATAAAATATTTGTATTTTACAAATTAGGCAGAATATGTTCCTCACAGCATCTAGTACCTAGGCACTGAGTTCTATGCTAATATTTCTAGAATAAGAAACTACAGAGTAGAATTGTAAACTACTTTTCCCCAGGCATTAGGAACACATGCTAATTTTTATTGTGGCATAATTTTACATAACAGAATTATTCTAAAGTGTATAATGCAGTGATTTTTCATCCTTTTTATTATCATCAGAAGGTCATACAATAATCACTACTAAAACTTTTTTGTTTTTCTACAAGATAAAGCTTTTCTGTGTAGCCCTGGCTGTTCAGAATCTGGAAGTCCCTCTGTAGACTCTGCTAAACTCCTGCTCTTCTGCAACTTTTTTTTTTTTTTTTTTTTTTTAAACAGGGCTGAGGACCGAACCCAGGGCCTTGCGCTTTCTAGGCAAGCGCTCTACCACTGAGCTAAATCCCCAACAACTCCTGCTCTTCTGACTCCACCTCCCAAGTACTGAGATTACAAGGGTGAGCCATAGCCGAGCAGTGTTATATAAAGGGTCTCATGATCTACAAGACAGAAGTACAATGATTCTTGCTGTAGAAAAATTAAATTTGTGTTATATTAAGTCAGATTATGATGGTGGGATAGAGAGAGTTAGGTTACTCACCAAGGTGGGGTCAATGTCCTCAATTGCCAGAAGTCTGTTATATATACTGTGAACCTTCTCATACTTCATGCGACTCTAACGTGGCAGAGGAATGAATATTAGTATATACTCACAAATGAGCAAATATGAGCTTTACGGAACCTGAAGACTGTACACCTGTTCCCACAACACACACGAGGCACCTACACTGTACATAAACTTATATGAACTTGAGGACTAGCAACTCTTTATTGTTACCCTCTCTGGCTACAAAAACAAAGATACTACCAGAAAGAAAAATATTTTAGTCCTGCAGTAAAATTGTAAGCAGTAGATATAATTCAAATATTCAGCAGGTTTAGGAAGAACCTTGAGTTTGAGGGCCACACACACACACACACACACACACACACACACACACTTCCAGATCTTCTGACTCTTCTCACCTCTTCATAATCTGCATATGCAAAATAAAGGAGCATGTTCTTCTTTAGTAGAGTGCTTATGGCTCTTTCGTATATGTTAGCAGCTTCATCACTAAATAATTTGGCATTGTTCATATCCTAAGAGGGAAAAAATCACATCCTTAACAATGCTGATGCAGTTGAAATGGGAAAACTGAGACAGTATCCACTTTAAAATGTACTTACTATGAAAACCAATGCACACTGGCATTTAAGAATTATAAAAACTACTAAGGATTTCTTCTTATTCTGGGCAGAGGGGAGTTTCTAGAGTTGAGCCCAGAGGCCTCTAGCACCCAGTTATGCGCTCCAATCCCCAAACTTTAAATTAATTACCATTTAAGTGCTTTAAATGACAAGTCACTTTGAGACAGAATTATGAGTGTTACTAAAGTTCATACTGACATGTTTAAATATTTCCTTTTCTTATTTGTTTTTTCGAGACAGGATTTTTCTGTGTAGCCCTGATTTTCCTGGTACTCACTCTAGAGCAGGCTGGGATTAAAGGCGCAATCCACCACCTGGAAAGCTTACATTTCTCAACATATACTTCTTATATAGAAAGGTTTTAATAAATTTAGCTTATAAAATAATTCATTTTATTATAATATGTTCATCCACACACACCACTGTACTTTCCTTGTCTAGTCTCTCTTCCCCACCTCCCAAATAGTCCTCCCTATGCCATTTAATGTTATGCACGCATGTGTTTAAACATAGATAGTATTATTACTAAAACTGATGTTATATTTGTCAGTGAATCTTATTGCTATATCAGAATCACGAAAGGAAAAAGAGGGTGGGGAGGGATACGCACCCCCTTTTCTGCAAGCAGCTTACTTGACTGTTCCAGATACTGGGCAGCTTCATACCAGATATCAGGGTGATGGCCCAGCACAAGTAGGCACTGTTCATAGGCAAACATAACTAAGGGAAGACAAACACACAGCACTCAGTTAAGATAAAAGACACTAACAACATTATCATCACAAGCACCACAGGTAGATTATTAGACTCAGGCATGGTCTTTAACAATGAGTTAAATTAGTTCCAACATTTAAGAAGGATACATCTACACTGAGGACAGTCCTGATGAAAGTCCTCTGACCACACACACACACACACACACACACACACACACCTATAGGAAACAAAGAACAAGAAGAAAGAAATCCTGAGTGACTTCACTAAGTAACTGGTATCTGAAGACCAGAGTGGCAGAAGTAGGACAGAGGGAAGGGGGTGTACAAATTAGTAGAGGTTGCCAAAAATGTGACTCAGTGGTACAATTCTGTTTTGGCGTACAGGTGGTTCTGGCTTTAATCTCCAAGACCCCAAAATAGGTGTAGGCAAAGAAATAGTACTCATAAAGTCCTGCCATTAAGTGAGCCTGCAAAATTGAAGAATTCAAATTCAGTAACATTCCAATCCAGCAGTAACAGTGATTTGTACAAAACTAATCTTTCTGGGTGGGCACGCCTGATACACGCCTTTAATCCCAGCCCTGAAGAGATGGAGATAGATGGATCTCTGTGAGTTTGAGGTCAGCTTTGTCTACAAAGTGAGTTCCAGAACAGCTAGGGCTATTACAAAGAGAAACCCTGTATTGAAAAATAAGAAGTAAACAATAAAGTGAAACAAAAAGACTAACTCTTCTGAAATTAAAAACTATAAACTGAAACAGGAAGTATCTCTTTGCTAGAGCATATGCTTAGGATATGACTTATATTGGGTTAAATCCCTGGCACTTCTCCATCTCCGCTGATGTGTCTATGTGCATATGTAGATACGTGCATATTTTCAAATACATATATAAGAAAACTGAAATATGTGCATATTTTCAAATACATATATAAGAAAACTGAAATAGGGCTGGAGAGGTGGCTTAGAGGTTAAGAGCACTGACTGCTGCTCTTCTGAAGGTCCTGAGTTCAAATCCCAGCAACCACATGGTACCTCACAACCATCTGTAAAGAGATCTGATATCCTCTTCTGGTGCATCTGAAGGCAGTGTACTTACAACAAAAAACAGTAACAACAGCAACAACAACAACAAAACAAAACAAAAAAACATCAAAACCCCGGAATATAAGTGCATGGCAGAATGAAGCAGGAGTCAGAGCAGACTGAGCCAGAGGCGAAGGTGAGGTTCATATCATCCAAACAGACGATAATTCAACTTCCTTTCAAAGAAAACTCAGAGAAGAATCCAATCTTTACAACCTATTATTCATACATTTGTAAAATGTTTAAAGAAAAAAAATTATATGGGTAACAAAACATGAAAAAGTGACCAACAGTTAAAAGTCAAAGGGAAGCAATCTCACAAAGGCCCACTGTCTGAATGAAGGACCCAATGAGGACCTTATAGCTATTGTAATAATCCTATTTAAGAATCTAAAGATGACACATTATAGAGGCTGGAGAGATGCTCAGAGATTAACAGCACTAGTTCTTCCAGACAACCTGGGTTAGATTTCCAACACCCACACAGTAGCTCACAACTATCCCTAATTCTAATTCCAGAGGATTCTTTAGGTCTCTTTGGACACCATGCATGTAAGTGGTACAAAGACATTCCCTCAGTCAAAACATCCATACACATACATTTTTTCTATTGATATATTTTTTATTTACATTGCAAATGATTTACCCTTTTCTGGGTCCCCACTCCCCGCAAGTCCCATAAGCCCTCTTCCGTCCCCCTATTCTTCCATTAACCCCTTCCCACTTCCCTGTTCTGTAATTCCCCTATACTCTTGCACTGAGTCTTTCCAGAACCAGGGGATACACATACATTTAAACACATATAACACACATACAATTAAAAATTAAATTTAAAAAGCAAAACAAAACAAGCCCACACACATTGTTACACATGAATCTTAATAGAGAAATTAAAACTATAAACATTTCTTGGAAATTCATAGAACTAAAAAGTACAGTATATAAAATGAACAATTTGATGGGCAGTGGTAGTATATGCCTTTAATCCCAGCACTTGGGAGGCAGATGCAGGTGTATTTCTGAGTTCGAAGGCAGCCTAGCCTATAGAGTGAGTTCCAGGACAGCCAGGGCTATACAGAGAAACCCTGTCTTGAAAAACCAAAAAGAAAGAGAGAGAGAGGAGGATAATTTGCTAGATTGTTTTACCATCAGATTGAATATAATAAAACAAGGGGAAAGTGATCATGAAGATAGATCTATAGAAATGATTAGTGGAAAAACAAAAGATTCAGAAAACAAACAAAACAACAAAAACAAAACACAGCCCCAGCCTCCGCTGGGCATGGCAGTTCACTCCTGTGAGCTCACACCCAGGAAGTTAATATGGGAGGTAATGAGTTGGAGGTCTCGGGGCTGCACAGTGAGCTGGAAGTCAGCCTGACCTGCAGAGCGACAGGCAAGCGTGATGGAGCCCCACGCACCCTCGTTACCTCTTTTCGTTATCAGGGTCTGGTCCTCCGTGCGCAGAGGGTTGCTCTTTTCCCACTGGATATACTTCTTCCACATGTCCACCTGCTGAGCCTCTTGAGGAGTGTTCTGAGGAGGCACTGAAGGAGCATTGCGATCTAAACCTTTCATTACTGTCTCGTACTCCTAAACAAACATTTAAAGGTTTTTGATGAGCCTTGAACAACTCAGATATATAGGGAGGTACTCTATCAGCTGGAAACACTTCATTTAAAGAGTCTACTCTCTTACCCCTAATATCACTTTTTATTATGGTTTTAGAATTCAAGGTTATCCTAAAATACACAGTAGGTTTGAGGTCAACCTGGGCTACAGGAGACCCTGTCTCAAGAAACAGAATTCAAAAAACATCCACAAAGGACAAAACAAAACTCAAGACTAAGGAAAGACATAATAGAATATTAAAAACAAAACTAGATACCTAGGAGTGGTAAACGGAATATCCATAGACTATCTCTGCAGGATGTGTGATGTAAAAGATAGCATGAGAGGAGATTTGGTAGCACTGCTATTGACAACTTTGGAGAAGCTAATAGTTTTTGTACTGTTTGGCTATTTCCAAAGAATAGAAAGGTGTGTACACAGCACAAAGTCTATCCCAGAGAACAATGTAGTTAAATACACTGACTACAGAGTAACACAATTTTCAGATAAGCAAATACGAAGGGAGAATATCAACTACTTCAATAATTCCATGTAAATCTCTGTTTTGAACAGTATTTCTAGCCAAGCACGGATGGCACATTCTAACCCTTGGGAAACTGCTGACACAGGAGTAGTGCCATGAATTCAAGGGAAGCCTGGGCTACAAAATATCAGGGCACCCAGCACTACTAGCAAGACTCTGATTCAAAAACAAACAAATGAATGAACAAAATACTTTTTGGATTGAGGATATGATTCAATAGTAAGACATTTCCTAATGTATGGGAGTCCTTAGGTTAGGTGATGCCCAGTAAACACAAACACACCACAAACACACACACACACACACACTCACATACTCACCCACACCCCACACAATGTCTTCCAAATATAACATATATTTTGTCATTTAATATAACTTAAATAACTACTTCAATGTAGCCGGGTGGTGGTGGCGCACGCCTGTAATCCCAGCACTTGGGAGGCAGAAGCAGGCGGATTTCTGAGTTAGAGGCCAGCCTGGTCTACAGAGTGAGTTCCAGGACAGCCAGGGCTACACAGAGAAACCCTGTCTCGAAAAACAAAACAAAACAAAAAACAACACCAACAAAAAACTATTTCAATTTAACTATTATCATTTTGCTAGGCATTTGGAGCCTGAATTGGATCCCAGCACTTAGGAGACAAAGGTACTGAGTGTGAGGCCAGACTGGTTTGTTTCATGAGTTCTAGGACAACCATTGCTACACAGAAAGATCCTGTCCTCAACAAAATAAAATCAAACCAAAAATCATCATTTCAGACAGGTATCAATTAGCTATAATTATCTGTCATTAATTAAGACTCCAAATGATTGAAAATATCATGAGTAATATCAGATGGGAAAGCTTCGCTAATTATTTTAATGATTCAGTAACATTAAATTAAGTATAGAATTCCATACCTTTGCTACACGTCTAGCATTCATGTAGTCTCTACTCCGATCTTCAATCATCTTTTTAGCTAAATGAATATTGATACCCTAAGGAAAAATATAGTTATTAACTGTTTTTTTTGTCTTTTCTTTAAAATACTTGTTTTTACAGTCCTGCAAACCAGACCCATAGCCTCCTGCATGCTAGGCAACTAGACAAACACTCTACCACTAAACTGCACACACAGCCTGGAAAGAGTAAGTAGACTAGCAAGCAAGATGGCTTAGTAGGTAAAGGTTAGTAGGTAAAGGTTAGTAGGTACAGATGCTTGTCATAAAAGCCTGGTGACTTGTGTTCCATCTCTAGAACCCAGGTAAAGTGGGGAAAACTGACATCATATGTATAGCTGTCCGTGACCTCTACACACTGTCACAGCACACGTGTTCCTTTACTGCTACAAAAGCTCTCCTCTGTCAACTGTGAGACATTTTCACATAACTTTGTGTGGTTGGATAGGTGGGTGCACATACAATAGCACATGTCGTTGTCGGAGAACAACTTCCAGCAGTGGCTTTTCTCCTTTTATAATGTGGGTTGAGTACTGAACTCAGGCCATCAGGCATAGCAGCAAGTGTCTTTACCTGTTGAGCCATCTTACTGGACAAGAGTTTGTTTCACTTTCTTCTTTTAAAAAAATGTGTATAATTGCTTTGCCTGAGCTATGCCTATGTACTAGTGCATGGCTGGTACCCATGGAAGCCATAAAAAAAGAGCTGGATTCTCTGAAACTGGAGTTACAGATGATTATGAACCACAATGTAGGTGCTGGGAATTGAACTTGGGTCCTCTGGAAGAGCAGCCAGCGCTCTCAACTGCTGAGGTAGGTATCCTTCTAGGTCCTGTCTCAGGAATTTTTATAGACATGAAATCATGAGATTCTATCTTATCCAGTTAAATCAGTCATTAAGAAAACAAATAATAAATGCTAGCAACAATGTGGATAAAAAGAACAATTATACACTACTGGTGGGAATGTAAATTAATTAATCCAAAATTAATCCAAAAGTCAACACAGAGATTTCTTTAAAAAGCTACATATAGGCCTACTATATGATCCAGCTATATAATTCTTGGGTAGTGATCTAAAGGATTTGAAGCCAACATATCACAGAGATACTTACAAATTAATATTTATTGTAGTACTATTTAAAAAATAAATTATTTTATTGGAATAAATACAAAACAATATGTCTAGGAATATATAGTTCAATGGTAGGGCATTTCCCTCATAGGCACAAAGCTCAAGGCTTAATCCATGGTGTAACAAAACAAAAGCCAGGAGCAGCAACAGACACTGTGCAACCCCAGCACTCAGGCCCCCACACTAGAGGCTAGATTCCCTACCTTTACAACAGTGGGTACCCGGAATGGCCAGGCTGCAGTACACTCTGCTTGGCTTACCTCTTCATACTTGTTGTAGTCTCTCCAGAGTTGTTCAATGTTGATCATCGGATTAACACAACCTCGTTGATAAACTCTTCGGACAGCAGTTATTCTCTGATTTTCTGCATAAGATCCTACAGCTTCCCTGAAGTTGGATAAAAATATCACTAATTGTATTATAGCTAAATCTATTGTCTATATATTAAAAATTAAGACAATACTTACACGCCTTTTAAGAAATTGATGTAATCCACCCAAATCTAAGAAATGAAACAAAATGTTAATATCTTTCTTGATATTTTCATATTTAGGTGTATACCCAAAGTCTCATGCATGCTGGGAAAGTACTCTACCATTGAACTATATTCCCAGCCCTTGTGTATATATTTAGTTGAACTTTACCTGATAGGACATAATTTCCATTCCAATTTTATCCAGTGCAAAGTCATAAGCTTGAGCCATTTTTTCTCTGAAATGAACATGAAAAATATTTTTAATTTTTTTTATCAGCTAGGTATAATAGCTAGGTATACCTGTTATCCCAAGAAGCTGAGGCAGGATCACTACCCTGAGTTAGAGGGCATTCTGGGTTACATAGTAAGTTCAAGGGTAGTCTGGGATATGTAGTATATACCCCATATTACTCTGAGCTACAAAGCGAGACCCTGTTTGAAAACAAATCAGAAGCCAATCAAAACTTAAAACTATTATCAAAATGCATCAGTGAACATCCAGGTCAGAGTCACTGAAGGTAGGCAAGTGTACGTCGTCATAGCACAGAGCTAACTACCAGGTGGCTGCCTTAGGCGTCTTAAGTGGCAACCTAAGCTATATAACCTGACAAGCATGTGCTGAGACAATCATTAAAAAGCTTCTTGACAGTTTGACAAGCCTGTCAAAAAAGTGCTATCATGTAGATACACAGTGCTTACTATGGGAACATTTGGATGAGTCAGGTCTCAAGTGGAAGGTAAGTGCCAGTGGCCTTCTTTAAACCACTTTTCCTGATTTCTTGGAGAATTCTGACTTTTCTTTTTTCTTTTTTTAAGATTTATTTATTTATTATATGTAAGTACACTGTAGCTGTCTTCAGATACTCCAAAAGAGGGAGTCAGATCTCGTTACAGATGGTTGTGAGCCACCATGTGGTCGCCAGGATTTGAACTCAGGACCTTTGGAAAAGTAGTCAGTGTTCTTAACCACTGAGCCATCTCTCCAGCCCCGAATTCTGACTTTTCAATACTTAGGTTTCTTCCCACCTGTAGCTCAGAGACAGAGCTGGTGTGAGGCATGTGGAAATGAGTGCATCTAGAGACCACACGCACTGATACCAGCCACTGCCCCAGGGTTTCTCTGTGTAGTCCTGGCTGTCTTGGAACTCACTCTGTAGACCAGGTAGACTTAGAGGTATCCCTGCCTCTGCCTCAGTGCTGATCACAGGAGGCAGCACCACACCCAGCTCAACATGCACTCTTAAGACCATGACTTCACTTACTTGTAACTTGGCAGTTTACCCTTGGTTTCTCTGACGTAGGAAAGATAACACTTCCACAAATCAATGTGCAAAACCTTCATAAGGCATCTTTGA
The DNA here is from genome assembly GCF_947179515.1 of Apodemus sylvaticus. Lineage (NCBI taxonomy): Eukaryota > Metazoa > Chordata > Mammalia > Rodentia > Muridae > Apodemus > Apodemus sylvaticus. Next base: position 86,502,420 of record NC_067476.1, on the reverse strand, counting down.
AATAGCTTTAAATATAAGAAAATAATATCAGAGTCCAGATAAATACATTTCATATCTGTATAAATGAAACAGCATATTAAAAAATAAAGTCAGCTGGGTGGTGGTGGCGGCGGCGGCGGCGGCGGCGGCGGCGGCGGCGGCGCACGCCTTTAATCCCAGCACTTGAGAGGCAGAGGCAGGTGGATCTCTGAGTTTGAAGCCAGCCTGGTCTACAGAGTGAGTTCCAGGACAGCCAGGGCTATACAGAGAAATCCTGTCTCGAAAAAAATCAAAACAAAAAACCCAATAATCAAACAAACAAACAAACAAATAAAGTCAGTCTTTCCAGGAATTAATTTTCTTATAAATAAAAGGCAAATAAGAGGGATGGAGGGATGGCTCTGTGGTTAAGAGCACACTGCCTGAGGACCTTGGTTTGATTCCCAACATCTATTTGGCAGCTCACATCCATTCATAATACCATTTCTAGCAGTTCAGATGTCTACTTTTGTGGGCACCAGGCATGCATATGGTACACACACACACACACACACACACAGGCAAAATTAAATTTTTAAAAAAATTTTTTTAAAATAACAAATAACAATCGTCTTTTCAGTTTAGAAAATCAAAACCTTGCCCATGCATTTCACAAGTATAGTCATTTTCTTTCATTTCCCTAGACCCATAAGTAAATATTTAAGTAAATAAATACAATTATTTTTCTTTTGTAATATTTTCCTTAGTTTAAATCAGCATATAAAATAGATTTCATTGAGGCATTTTCCTAGTTTGCTCTTGTTGACCGTGGCCCTCCCTTACGCCTCCCCACCCAACTCCTGCAGAGTCCCTGCCTCCCAATGCTCCCTCTGCTCTCATGGCCAGTGTATTTCACACACTTCTGGTTTATTTTGCTTTACACAGAATATCTAGTATCTAGTTTCATTTCCTGCAAATGTAATGATTCCACTCTGCATATATACTGTATTTTCGGTTTTTTGGTTTTTTTTGAGACAGGGTTTCTCTGCGTAGCCCTGGCTGTCCTGGAACTCACTTTGTAGACCAGGCTGGCCTTGAACTCAGAAATCCACCTGCCTCTGCCTCCCAAGTGCTGGGAATGAAGGTGTGCACCACCACTGCCCAGCCTCTGTATTTTCTTTAATTCATCTGTTGATAGACATCTAGGCTGGCCCATTTCTTTTGTTATTAACAGTACAGCAATAAACATGGATATACAAATACCTCTATGGTAGGAATTAGAATCCTTTGAGTACATAGCCAAGTGTGGGATATCTGGGTCACATGATAGCTATTTATCTGTTTTTGACACAGGGCCTCACTACATAGTCCTGGCTGACTCTCTCTATGTAGAATAGGTTAACCTCAATCTCAGGGATCCATGTGTCTCTGTCCCCTGGTGCAGGGATTAAAAGCACACTCTTCCATACTTTGCTGCTGTTGTTCTCTGAGGCAGGGCCTCAACCTAAGATGACTCTGTACTAAAATGTCTTCCTAATTCTGTCTCCATCTCCCCAAGGCTAGGATTATAGGTGTGTGTCACAATGTCTGGTTTAGAGGCAGAGTTTCAACGAGTGAGCAGCTGCCCCAGCTCCACAGCTCATTTGGAGATCCCTCCATGCTAACTCCCACATGGCTGCACTACACTATACCCACCAGCAGTGTTTAAGGACTTACATTTGCTGGCTCTCAACAGGACTTATTGACATTTTTTTTTCTTGGTTTTAGCCATTTTTACTAGAATAAATTGGAATTTCAAAGTAGTTTCAATTTATATTTCTTGAAAGCTAAAGAATTTTCAAGCTTTGAAGAAAGTGAAATATTATTATAATATATAACTACTACCTGGATGCAGTAACAAATCATTTTACCATATTTACCTTCCATATTGGTCATATAGAAACTCTTAAACTTCAAAATACAGTTAAGAGAACTTACCTTTTCAACCTTGTCATAATTTTTAGCTTTAATCTGAATAGAAACAAAAAAAAAAAAAACAGGATTGTTACTCTTTTTTAGAACATCAACACACTATTTCTGAATTTTTGACTAATTTTGTGATCATTTTTTAAAAGATTTATTGTCATATGTAAGTACACTGTAGCTATCTTCAGATACACCAGAAGAGGGTGTCAGATCTCATTACAGATGGTTGTGAGCCACCATGTGGTTGCTGGGATTTACTCAGGACCTTCAGAAGAGCAGTCAGTACTCTTTAACAGCTGAGCCATCTCTCCAGCCCCTTGTGATAATTTTTTAATCAACCTTATAAATCCTTCCTTCAATATAGCAAATAAGTACACACATGTGATCCAGAAGTTTCACCACCTTATTATAACTGCCACAAATTTTTGCTTGGAATTAAGTATGCCCTTTAAACTAGCAATTTTTTAAAATTTATTGAGAAATTTACAGTATATATATATATACATACATATATGTGTGTGTAGATAGTAGATTATAATTACATCATTTTTTCCCTTTCCTACCTACAAATCCTCTAATATACCCTGTTTTGTTTTCAAACTCAAGGCTCTTTTCACTATTATAATATACATACAGATGCTCCTAAATTCATAACACAACCTGCTCAGTCTGCTTGATGTTACTTATATTTTCAGGACTGACCATTTGATATTGGATAACTAACTGCTAACTCTTCCCTGGGGAAGACAACTTGTCTGTTCTCAGCATTCCTTAGTTGCCTGAAGTTCCCTGGGTAGGGCTGAGGCCTTCGGAGCTTTCTCCCATCCACATTAGCATGTCTATTAGTAGCCTCCTAACTCAGCTAATGTTTAGGCAGTCATGTTGGTGGGACTATGGGTGCAGCTTCTGACATTTCTGACATCTCCCTTTCCCACAGTAACCTTTGAGCCTAAGGTCCAGTTGTGTTATAAATATAGCAGTTGGGTGTGAGCTTTACATGTGATTGATTGTGGTTTTCTGTGTTGGTCTCTGTTGCAAAGAGAATTTTCCTTGATAAGCAGTGAGAACTACACTTCTCTGTGGGTGTATGGACAAATCTTTAGAATGTAGTTAAGGATTGTGCTGGTTAAGTAGAGATTGTAGGTTCCCCTCCAAGATCCATGAATTCACCAGTCCTGTGTAGTGTACCTAGGTTTTCAATACCAGGCCTGATTTCCCTATTGTTGAACAGATCTAAAGTCCAATTAGAGAGCTGTTAGCAGCTGCCAAGATTTTCGTGCCACTACTGCACTTTTAGTGTTATGTGCCATGCTGGTCTTCATTGTGGTTCAAAGGCAACATAGCTGGGTAGAGTATTGGTTGTTTCCCTCCTTTGGAAGCTTACAAGGCACGTTCTGATAACAGGAAAACTAGTCATCAGGGAAATGGCTTTCAGTTTAGATCCAACTCAGGAGTCTCTGGGTCCTACATCTGAAGTGCATGGTGTCTTTAACAAGTCTATGCTTTTGTAGTCTCTTGGATCATCCATCACAAACCTCAACACTAAACATGAGAAACCCTCTTTTGATCTGTGGGTCAGGGTTGTCCGAGAGACTCCTAAAATATTACTTTTTTGAGACAAGGTCTCACGCAGAAGCTCCAGCTTTCCCGGAACATTTGTGTAGATTGGCCAGCTTTGAACTCAGAGATCCACTTGCCTGTCTTCAGGGGGCTGGGATTAAAGAGGTAGGCACCACGCCCAGCTAATTATTATATTCTTTTCCATCCCCAGACTCCTCCCATATCCTTCTCACCACCCAACTTCACATTTTTCCTCTCTTAAAAAACAAACAAACAAACAGAAGAAAAAAGCCACGACAAACTATAGAGCCTGATTTGTATTAGCCAACTATCTACTCCTGAGTGTGGGGTCTGCTCTGGAGTGAGGGTGATATGCTGTCACTCCCTCTCCCGGGACCTATCATTTGCAAACAGCCTTTTGGTTTGGGATTGGACTTTGCACTCACTTTCCTCTGTGCTGGGATTTTGTCAGGTTTGAGTTTGTGCAGATCTGTGCACCCTATCAGTCTCTGTGAGATCTATGTGCATTTGCCCTGTTGTGTCTGGAAAATGATGTTTCCTTAAAATCATCCACACCTCTGGCTCTTACAACCTTTCTGCCCCTTCCACTTAGATCCCTGAGCTTTGAGGGTCGAGGTACAATAAAGACATCCCATTCAGGGATAATACTCCAAAATCTCTCACTTTCTGCACACTGTCCAGTTATGGGTCTCTGTGTTAATCTCATCTACTGTAAAAGGAAGCATCTCTGATGAAGACTAAGTGATGCTCTGCTCTATGTGGATAGCAGTATGTCATTAGGAGTCGTTTTATTGCAACACACTATCAGAATAATTGTAGTAAGTTCCCCCTTAGGCTCATGACCCATCTAGTTTCAAGTTCTTTGCCTAGTATGGGTACATCTCATAGAGTGGGTGTTAAATCCAATTCAAAAGTGTTTGTGAACCTGTAAATTTATGCCTTTTTCACTCTAATGAAAATTCTTTTTTCTTTTTAGGCTGGGCATGTTGGCATACATCTTTAATCCCAGCACTCAGGAGGCAGAGGCAGGTGGATCTCTGAGTTCCAGGCCAGCCTGGTCAACACAATCAGTTCGAGGCCAGCCAGGACTATACAGAGAAATTGTCTTGAAAAACAAAAGCAATTCAAACAAATAATACATTTTCTTTTTAACTTATGGTCTGTCTTTCAGGATTCCTTTTTCTTTCTAAGTTTAAAGTCTTCTGACTATAGGCTCAGAACTTTAGTTTTACTTTTTTATTCAAAGTTTGTCAACTAGACTTCTGAGCAATTAGTCTTTGTATGACCTACTTCCTTTAACCTACTGTGCTGTATTTAGTTCACGAATGGTTTCTGGCATCAGGCTGGCATCAATCATGTACTTTCCAATTGTCATTCTATAGTAGCTGTTTTGTTGGGAGCCTGTTGTGTCAGTTTTCGTTTACATTCTTCTGGTTGCTACACTTTGCTCTCTGACTCACAGACCTGACAGGTGAGGAGCAGATAAAGAAGCAAGAGGCTGCTGCTAGTCCTCAACCAAGCAACCAGAGCACATGCTGTGGCAGGAAGGGCTCAGCCTGCCTATTTGGTTCAGGTTTGTTGTTTCTTTTTGTTTGTTTTTGTTTTTTTCGAGACAGGGTTTCTCTGTATAGCCCTGGCTGGCCTCGAACCCAGAAATCCACCTGCCTCTGCCTCCCAAGTGCTGGGATTAAAGGCGGGAGCCACCACCTCCCGGCTAGGTTTGTTGTTTCTTAAAAGTCAGTATAGGCTGCAGTTAAGGGCACTTGCTGCTCTTGCAGGGTACTTGTCCCAGCATCTAAACGGCAGCTCACAACCCTAGTTCCAAAGGATCTGACACCTTCTGGCTTCCATAGGCACTGTATGCAGGTAGTGCATAGACAAACACAAAGGTAAAGCACCCATAGATGATGATGATGATGATGATGATGAAAAAGAAGAAGAACAACAACAACAGGAGGAGGAGGAGGAAAAGAGGAGGAAGGAGAAAGGCAAGCTAATGATAACTTTCCTCTGGAGAAGAATAGAAAAGCAATTAACAGGTTCAACGTCTCAGTGTGGGTTAGCTTCTCGGTCTTTTCCCTGTAGTCTATGTAAACCCCTCTGAGACATCCATAAACTCTATGGCCACAATCTAATCATCTGAAAGTGGAGTTGAAGGTAAGTGTGAAAGATGGTTTAACTCACCAGCTTCCTACATGTAGATGGAATTATTTATAGTTCTTACAATTGGGCAGAAAAAACAAATTACTCATTGTTGAAACTACCCAAGGATAAGAATACACAACATCTAGCAGAGGTAAAGTTAAAACACATGTGGCAATATGTACACATGTCCAAAGTGAGAAAGACAGACGAAGAGCTTATGTGTCCATCAACACTCAACAGAACTGTAAGACAGGGGATGGTGGTGCTCGCCTTTAATCCTGCACTCAAGAGGCAGAGACAAAGTATCGATTTCATCTTGAGATGAGTCTGAGCTACAAAGTAACTACATATAGACTCCCATCTCAAAAACAAAACAAATTAAATGAAAAATTGCAAGGGGAAAAAAGATATTAATTCTATCAAAGACAAACAAGGAAAAGGTATTCACTAGTGGAGAAATCATGACATACCCTTTTAAGGGAAGCCACAGGTAATAGCCATTAAAAGAAAAACAATAAAAAGACCCAGTCAGTTGGTAGAGCTTTGCCTAGTGGTATGAAGCCCTGAGTCTGATTTCCAGCACCATATAAATCAGATATGGTAGCTCATGCTTGTCATCTCAACATTTGGGAATTGTAGGCAGGAGGATCAGAAATTTAAGGCTATCCTTGGTTACATAGCAAGTTTAAACCTAACTTGGGATACATGACACCCTACCTCAGTTCAAAGAAGAGACTCAACAATTCCATTTCTGGGATCCATCCCAAGGAAACAAAAGCAGCAGGTTATATAAAGCAGGTATTTGTACAAGGCTATTTGTTGTAAACATAAATAGCCTGAAGTAAATGGCCACAATGTAAGCAGTATACTCAATTATGATGCCCACATCATGGACTATTGTGTACTCATATAAAGTGAACCAGCTACATGAGCTACTTAGAGGGATTTCCATAAGGTCATGTTAAATGAGTATGTGTTAGTAATGTGTGTAACAACATAGTTCATCTTTATGAAACAACGATCAAAAATAATTTATGATTTTTTGACCATGAAAAATCATGGAATGGATAAAAGGCTGTTAAACAGTTTTCAGAGCTGTCACAGTGATAAAGTATGTACGTCCTTATATGTACATAATTTGCTGTTTTCCCTACACAATTTGGTCCTGTCTCCTGAATTATTTGATTCTTTGCATTTGTCTTTCCTCTTTTTTCCCTCCCTGAAAGGTTTCTTTGTGTAACCTTGGCTATCCTGGTCCACCAGGCCGAGTTCTCTAGAACTCAAAGATCTACCTGCCTCTACCTCCTGAGTGCTAAGATTAAAGGTGTGAACCACCACCAGGCTGATTTTTTTTAATTGGTATTAGCATAACAAATATAGCAGAAAAAGATACTTTGACTAAAGTTAATTTTCTGGCACTTAGTACATGGTCACTGATTGTCAATCATTAATTCAAGTGAATACTGAGAATTTCTCTAGTAAGCCAACCTTGATGAAAATACTGCTACAGATCAGATATAATCTCATTTCTTTGTTGAGTATGCACACAAGTATGTGTGTGTATGCATGTACATGTGCCAAAGACTTGTGGGAGTCTTTCCTCTCCTTCTAGCATGTGGGTCCTAAGGATCAAACTTCGACCATCAGGCTTCATGAGTCTCTTACCTCTCAACACTCACTCTCACTGACCCTTTGTCTTGTTCTGCAGCAGGGTCTCTCAGTGTTCCTGAAGTGTGCTGACTAGACTAGGCTATCTGTCAGTGAGCTCCAGGGATCTACCACCTGTCTCTGCCTAAGATTCCAGATATGATGTACTCAGTTTTTATGTGGCCTCTGATTTAAACTCAGAAGCATATATTTTAATGTAAATATATGTGTGCCTGTCTATGTGACCAAGGAAGTCAGAGAGGTGTTGTTTCCCTAAAACTGGAATTCCAGTTGTGAGCTGCCTACTGTGGGTGGCTGGAAATCAAACTCACAAGAACCAATGTGTGCTCTTAACCCTGAGCCATTTCTCTTGCTTTTAAACTCAGATCCTTATAGTGCTTGCTTTACCAAATTCCCATCATAATTTCATTAAAATAATTTTTAAGGAAAATGTAATGTATATAGGTATTTTAGTGGCATGTATGTCTATGCGGCATGTACATGCAGTACTCTTAGAGGCTAGAAGAGTGTCAGAATCTCTGGAGCTGGATTTATCTATATTTACATATAGATATAAATATATATATTTATATATGGATGCCATTTATATATGGCAAGCTTCCATGTGAATGCTGAGAACACAACTCAAGCCCTTCGGAAAACACCAAATATGCTTAATTGCTTAGCCATCTTTCCAGCCCTTTAAAAATATTCTTCAAAAATAATTGAGCAATTATTTTCAAATTGCTTTGGGAGTAAAACCTGCATTGTAATAAAATGAAAAGAATATGATCATACAGTATCAACTATTTAATCACTGCCAGCATTGACCATTTATTTACACCACAGGAATTGGTAGTATCCACTTCAAAAGGCTATTCCAATTGGTTGAAATTATAAATCATCAGGAAGGTCCAAGTGCTGAAAAAAAAATCCCACCAATTACTAAAAAAGTATAAATTTCTAGTGAGAAATACCTTACCTCCAAAAGCACATTTAATGAAAATTCTTAGTCTCAAGCAAGGTAGCACACTACTGTGACCCAACACCTGGGGCTATGTTGGGGAGGGGAGAAGTCAGAGGCATGTCTACACAGCAAGTTCCAGCCCAGCCAGAGATGCACAGTGACACCTGGTCTTAAAAAAAAAAAAATTTAAAATTCTCTGTCCCATTCACTAATCTTATTCTACTTCACATCCTTCTGTAAAGGGACTTAATTATCCTTATAAATGGTGATCAACACCTTCGGCCTCTACAGGAACTTGCATTCATGTAAAACAAACCATACACACCTACAGAATTAGATCACAAAGTTCAAGTGGCTTTATAGCAAGTCCATGTCCTTTGTCACAAACAAAACAAAACAAAAAGTACATAAAACAATCTCAGACTATATATTTTGTTGGGGTTTTTGCAAACTCAGTATTTGCAACAAGTCAAAATCTATGCTTTTGGACACTACTGAGCAAACAGGAACTCTCACAGTGGTTCCATACAGTGATGAATAGAAGAATTCAGTCTGTACTTCTGACCTGCTCTCAGAATCTTTTCCACTCTGAGGCACAATCCACACACTTTATGAGTCAAACTAATGTGAGTTTGAAAGGTGAAGATTCTGAATTCTAATCATGAAAAATTGTTTAATCCTAGCACTGGGGAGGGAGAAGCAGGCAATCTCTTAGTCTACAAAATAAGTTTCAGTACAGCCAGGGCTACACAGAGAATCCTGCCTGCCTGCCTGCCTGCCTGCCTGCCTGTGTGTGTGTGTGTGTGTGTGTTTGTGTGTGTATTTACATATATATAAATAAATCTTTTTTTTTTAAAAAAAGGAATTTGCAAAACAATGACCACAAATGGGCCAGGCAGAGTGGTACGCTCCTGTAATCCCAGCACTGAGGAGGCAGAGACAGTTAAGATCACACATGCCAGCCTCCTCTACAAAGTAAATTCCAGACAGCCAAGGTTATATAAGGTGAATATATTTCAAAAACCTACTCAAAATAAATAAATATGTACAAATAAGTTTTCAGGTTGTTTAAATGGTTAGGACACTTTTCCTTTGTGCCTCACTCAAGTTTTACAGTAAAGTTGTCAAGAGAGGAGTGTCTACAAATAAATAAACCCAATTGTATTCAGTAGGTGATTACATGCCTTCATCTTCATTTCTAAGCACTGGTGGACAAAATTGGGACTTAACTCATGGAGTTGTGGTGAACATAATTTAACAACTGAAGAAAAAAACAATTTGTAAGTTTTGCCAATCTATATTGCTTAATTTTTCCTATGTTTATTACTTAAGAAAGCTATAATTTTCCTATTAATTATAGCTATAAATGGTGCTAAGGGTAAGGGTATGGCTCAGTGGTAGAGTGCTCACACTATAAAAAGTAAAGATAAAGGTTATAGATAAAAGCACATAATATAGTGGTGTCCACAGCAACAAGATTTAATAGGTTGGCCACACTGGTAGATGACTCATATACTTTAAACATGTCACTGTAATCATATTAACTAAAATTATAACTAGATAGTCCAGACCGTTATGAATTATAATTAAGTGTATTTAAACTATTATCTTTTTTAAAAAAAAATAAAATATGCCTATACTAAATTTACTTTCCTTTGGGCTATTTTTACAAATATTACTATTTTTACAAATTAATATTACTATTTTTTACAAATATTAAGTATTACTTAACCCTTTACTTTCCTAAGTCAACTAAAATATCTGTGAGGGCTAGAGCTGTAGCTCAAGTGGTGGAACATGTTTTTCATGTGCAAGGTTCTAGATTTGATTCCCAACACCTCTCTCAAGAAAGTGTTCATCATGTGTTCTTGTGATTTACCAAGTAGATATGAGAATACTGTAATCAAAATCTATTAAAGATCTTATACCTTAATTGGAAACATAAAACCAATATTAAGAATACAGAAATGAACTTAACAAGTAAAGGTTTCAATGAATAGATAGAATTCACCAGGCCACCATGAGAAGCAGGGTTTGTATAAGCCAACACGGTTATCTCAGGTTTTTGGTAAAAGAGTAAAAATATCTATGTAAGTAAGAAGATATATTGGAAAAACAGGCTGGCTAATTGTAGTGCAGATCTAACAGAGGGCAAAATCGCCAGAGTTAAAATCGTGACACAAAACACCTGAATGTCATTGTGATTTTTCTGCCAGGTGATGATAGTCATGGGAAAAGATGGTTCGTCAGAAAAGTGGTGGTGGGAGGGGTTTACAGATCAGAGAGAACACTGTGTAATTTCTAGTATCATGAGTACTAGTTACAAGAATAGCTATTATTTATATATCAGGGAATATTGGCCTGGGCCAGTAATACAGAGGAAAACAGAATAAACAGTTTTCCATGGAACAAACAAGAGAACTATTAAGAGCTGTTGCACAGTAAAGTTTACTCTGTACTAGATATTATGAAATAACTGTAACTGAGGTAGAAACGCAGGCCAGCAAATAGACCATTTTCAAACAAGACAATATTGACTTAATAAAGACATGAAGAGATGTCTCAGTGGTTAAAAGCATCTGTTCTTGATGATCTGGGTTTGACCCCTAATACCCACATGACAGACACCTCACAACTGTCTCTAACTGCAGTCCTTGGGCATTTGATGTCTTCTTCTGGGTTTCACAGGTACCAGGCACACATACTGTGCATAGATATGCATGCAGGCAAAACACCCATACACATAAAATTTAAGAAAACAAAAGCCAAGTATGTACATTTGCAATAGGGGCTGGAAAGGGGTGGGAATGGGCCTTAGGCTGTAGGGTGCTTGCCTAGCCTTCACTAAGTTCTTGGGCTGACTTCTAGCACCACAGAAAATGAGCTGCAGGCATTATTAAGTTCTTTAGACAACCTTTTCTTCTCTTGAAGTGAATTAAAAAACACGGTGTGGTGGCACACACAAACTCAGACTCTGGAGAAGTAGAGGCAGGAAGATCAGAAGTTCAGGGTCATTTTTGGCTACAGAACAAGTTTGAAGCCAGGCTATGCCACACAAACAAGCACACTTAAAAAAAAAAAAAAAAGCCTATGCAGATATGCTGACGCACGACGTTTGCATCTCAGCTACACAAGAGGATGAAGCAAGAGGACCATTTGAGCTCGGAAGACTGAGACCAGCCCGGAAACATGATAGCCCTAACAAAATAGCAAAACAAACGAAGAAAAACCCATTGTATCCATATAATTTTGTTGTTTTTGTTTGTTTGTTTTTTGGATTTGTTTTTTTCAAGACAGGGTTTCTCTGTATAGCCCTGGCTGTCCTGGAACTCACTCTGTAGACCAGGCTGGCCTTGAACTCAGAAATCTGCCTGCCTCTGCCTCCCAGAGTGCTGGGACTATAGGCGTGCGCCACCACCGCCTGGCTGTATCCATATAATTTCAAATGGAAAACTTAAATGTCAAAGCACTCAAAGAGACATTTTAAAAATAAATAGCACACTAAGTAGTATGCACATTTGATGTCTATGCATGTATCAGAGTGCAAGAGACAACAGCACAAAAAAGAATATAACAGAACTGTAGAGCAAACTGCATACTGGGAAGGCCGAGGCAATTTGTCTATCACAGTTTATTATTTTTCTAATATTTTATTTACAGACAAATTTTACGGTAGTCAAGAGAGTTAGGTTGGTTCTGGTCAAAATGATTTCCAACAGTTCTCTTCAACTCTCATGGGTATTTTTCTATGCATAGAAACATCCCCACCAGCCGGCCGGTGGTGGCCCATGCCTAAGCCTTTAATCCCAGCACTTGGGAGGCAGAGGCAGGCGGATTTCTGAGTTCGAGGCCAGACTGGTCTACAAAGTGAGTTTCAGGACAGCCAGGGCTACGCAGAGAAACCCTGTCTCAAAAAGACCAAAACCAAAACAAACAAACAAACAAACAAACAAACAAACAAAACCCCAAACATCCCCAACCCTACCATAAACCTACTTTTAACTGCTCTCAGATTTTTACCCAGGCTAACAAAGTCAAATAACTGCTCATTTCACCCAAGACTGTGAAGCTTGGGCCTAACCCTGATTTTGCTCTAACTTAGAAGGCATCGGGCCACACTTACCACTGAACATATATGTTCAGCTTTATTTACGCTAACAAAACAAGATGGTTTGTCGGGCATCAGTCCAATTATTACCCTTCAAAGCATAATCAACTTTCAGCGTTTCCTTTTTAGAAACAGTGTCTTACTAATTGGTATCATAGGCTGGCCTTGAGCTCAAAATTATCTTGCCTCTGGCTCCCCAGTGCTAGGATTACATGTCTGCCAAATTTTATGGCTTGTGCGCGCTTACGAAGAACTTAACCAAGTTGAGCTGTCTCCAGACTTTACATTCCTCTATTTTTAAAAGCAACTTCCCCACTCCTCAAGAACTTAGCTATCACCAAACACTTCCAACTATGAAATAAACCTTACAAATATTCAAAATATTAAAAACTATTCAAAATATTAAAAAACTTAATTCTATCCATACTTTAAAAAATATTCCTTTTAAAAACAAAAAAATCAGTACTGCTACTTGTACAGTCTTAAGTAAACCAGCTGGATTATGATCCAACACCCATTCTTTCAATCCTATAAGAATAGTTTTCTGATTTTATTATAGAAATAACTATATTATAAATACCTTTAAATGCTCATCAAATAACATAATTATCTTCTGCACCAAAGTTATAAATCATTCCCATTCCTTGTACCCCAAATACTAATTAGCTATTTTTTTCAAAATTCCAAAGTTTCATAATATGGCCCAATTTGAAAGATCTTTCCAGCCATCTTTGATAGTGAAATACAAATTATAAAAGGTAGACTTAGAGAAACAATATATATTGTGAATATATAAAAATACTGAAAAGTTGTATTGTTCTTCCCTCTCCCTCTCTCTCTGGCTGGCTTTTGTTTTGTTGAGATAGGGTTTTTCTGTGGAGTCCTGGTTGTTCTGGAATTCGACCTGTAGACCAAGCTGGCACGAAACTCATAGAGATCTGCCTCTGCCTCCTGAGTATTGGAATTAAAGGTGTGCACCCATCTGGCCTGAAACTCTTATGTAGGCCAGGCTGGCCTCTGACTCCTGAGTGCTGAGTAAAGACATGTACTACCATATCCAGCTGTTTCTAATAAAGCAAAACACTGGAAATAATGAATGTATAAAACTGATTAAGTAGCATTTTACCTGAAACAGACAGCTGTATGAAGAGTACAAGTGAATTTTTAAACATACAACAGTATGCTACCATAATATAGCACTTCCGCAGCATGTGAGGCCATGTTCAGTTCCCAGCACCAGAAAAATACTCTGCCATGGGAAAAATACAAGCTGCCAAAAAAGCATTAAGAGGTGGGGTACAGAGACTGATTCAGCATTTAAGAGCATTTGCTGTTCTAGGACCTGAGTTCAAATCCCAGCACTCATACTAGGTGGCTTAAAACTGCATTTAATTCCAGCTCTGGGGAATCTAACAGCTGGTCTCTGTAGATGCATGCATGCATGTACACATACAGATGGAAATAAAAACTTTAAAGATTTATTTTATGTGTATGAGTATTTTGCCTGCATACATATATGTATATATATGTAAATTGTCAGATGCCCTGGAACTAGGGTTATGGATGGTTGTGAGGCACCATGGGTGCTGGGAAATGACCTTTGGTCCTCTGCAAGAGCAACAAGTGCTCTTAGCCACTTAGCCATCTCTCCAGAATAATATTAATAATAATACTTTAAAAAGTTTTAAGATTTTATAGACCTAGAAGTTAGAGTGATAGGTTAAAGGTAAAAGGTAGCTAGACAGTGGCCCAGACCTGGATGGTGAATCTTAGTACAATTTGGGATAGACAGCAAATCCTTGTCTAAAAAAGGAAAGAGATGGATATAGATAGATAGACAGACAGGTATGAAAATAGTTTTTCTTTTAACAATCAAAACAGGTTCAGCTTTCCTCCCATCTTCCTTTTACTTGGTACCATTCATTATGTTCACTTTTTAAATGAACTGTAGAAATGATCCCTGAAAGTATAGTCTAATAGTTGCCATTTAAAATTAGTCTTTTGATTAATTATTTATCCATGCACTAAGCGTCAGTAACAAGCGTGAATGAAAGGCTGTGACGGTCATGTCTAAGGATTATTCTGCACTCATCAGAAAACAAACGATTAAAGAGAATTCTCTTTTCCTTCTGATTCTGGTACACACACAGGTCAATGTAATTATCAAAATACCATGAGCACCAGGAAAATGACTCAGCAGGTAAAAGCCCTGACCATGAAAGCCTAGCAATACAAGTTTAAACCTAGAACTCACATACAAACCAGTGACACACATTTGTAATTCCAGCACTGGAACAGTTATAGGAGAGGTTGGGACAGGGGAATCCACCTGAAGGTAGTAGGCCTGGTAGCCTGAAGTGTGCAGCACTGCAGCAGGAACACAGTGGATGGGATAACTCCTTAAAGTCACTTTTAGACCTGCACACATACCCATGTACAAACCCCTTTAAGATTCTTTGAGTTTTCTTGTAGCTCCCACAACAGTGTATGATAGTACTAAGTTAATATAGTTAAAACTACCAGCTGTCTGCATACTCATACATAACAAATATCCATATTTATGCATTATGGTCAAAATTACTTGTAAAATACACTATCTTGTTTTGTTTTGTTTTTTTGAGACAGGGTCTAAACTCACCAACATATGGCAGCCTCTACAAGAATTAAAAGCATAGGTCACAGGGCTAGAGAGATGGCTCAAAGGTTAAGAGCAGTGGCTATTCTCCCAAAGGACAAAAGTTCAATTCCCAACATCCACGTGGCAGCTTACAATTGTCTGTAATCCAGTTCCAAGTGATTTGACACCCTCACACAGACATACATGCAGGAAAACATCAATGCACACAAAACAAAAATAATTTAAAAGGAAGCATATGTCAGCATGCCTAGCCATAAACTGCTTCTGTCTATAAAAATAATAGAAAAATAAATTACATAGTGAATTGCGTACCAGCAGCTCTTTCTCAGTCATTACCTAAACCTGATGAAGGCAGAGGATTAGGTACAAGACCATTGCTCTGTCCCTTCCCTATACTCCACTGTCCTACCACAATATGAATATAAAGTATAAAATCTAGAGACAAATATTGTATAGGTAAGACTTTCATTGGATAGGGTAGGTTATATTTTTGGAAAACCAGATTCTATTACTTAGTATTTGATTTCCAATAGAAAAACCAGAATTGAAATGTTTAATGTTAGTAAGCAGAATATAATTTTTGTATATTTCAAAAGATCTCTAATTACTGAATCATGATTTTAATGTCAGTCATTTTCCATAAAATGGCCCAAGTCTCACAAGAAATAAATCAAAGTCTTTCTCACAAACTTTCTACTATGATCTCCAAACTCTCCACCTGTAGTCGGTGTGTGTGTGTGTGTGTGTGCGCACAAATAATAGTAATAATTAAAACAAAAATAAACAAATTAATTAATTAATTAATTAATGTAAGACTTCTATGGGTTTAACCAACAACAAAGTACAAAAATGTCTAGCTGAAAAGTACTTTTGTCAATAAGTACTCTAAAACAAAAGGAAATATTAATTTCTTTATCTTCAACTATATTGATCATTCCCACAACTGACATTGGAAAAACAAGCAAAGGCAATACATATGAAAACACACTATGATTTGAATACTGCTAGAAGTATTTGCACTTCTAACCAAAGCATGGCAGTATTTGACTGCAAAGTTAGAACCTGGGAAGGAGGCGGAATAAATACCAGCAGGTCACCCTCTGTCTGTAGAGGGAGTTCTAGGCCAGCATGAATTGCACGAGACCATTTGAACCCTCTGCATCCTCCACCTTCAAAAAACCCTCAAAATCTCAAATAGTAAGTTGTACTAAAGTCAAAAGTTTCCTTTGATATACCCAATGTTTGTGCAAATATGGGGGGAAAGATGGCCAAAATGAACTAAGATAAACTGGCTATCAGAGAAAGAAACTGAAAGGATTCTCAACATACAAAAATATGCTCAAAAACAGAAAATGCAAATGAAAACTTCCCTGAAATGATCTTTTATTTACCAGATTTATTTTGACAATTTCATTATGTAAAATGATTTTTTATCACTCCAAAGTACTGACAAAGTTAAAAGGTGTGGTAACACATTATCTAAAAATTACTTAAGAAATTGGGTGCTTTCAAAGATTATCAGTAATGTTAGAATTTTAACTTTAACAGCCTGAATGGAGGACTATTTGGACTTGAGAAATTTCTAACAAATCTAGAGTCTTTGATAGAGCATTTCTATTTCTAAGAATTAAAAAAAATGTGTATAAATGTTTTGCGCAGATGTGTTTGTGCCTCTGTACCGAGTGTAACCTGAAGCATTTCCCTCATGTGTAGGGAAGCAGTACATGCCTGAAGCCAGTTGAGGGTGTCAAAGCTTTGAGAAATAGGGTCAGAGATGGTTGTTAGCCACCATGCGAATGTTGGTATCAAACTCAGGTCCTCTGCAAGTGCAGCCAAGTGTTCTTAACAACTGAGCCATTGCTGCAAGCCTCACACTTCTGGGAATTTAATCCATATTCATACAACTGGAGGTGACATGTATATAACTACACTACATACAGTAAAATCTGCAATAAAACAAGTCGGGGAAGCACTCCAACATTTTAAAGCACAAGAGAAAGTAAATAAGATAGTATATTGTGTGCTAATAAAAAGCATCCACATTTGGGGCTGGAGATAGCTCAGTGGTTAAGAGCACTGGTTGCTTTTCTAGATGATCTGGGTTTAATTCCCAGCACCCACATGGCAACTCATGGTAACTCTAGTTCCAGGAGATCTAATGGAAGGTACACAAGTGATGCAGATATGAATGCAGACTAAATGCCCAAAAATGAAATAGTCATCTATTAAGGTGAAAATAAAGAAACCATGCACATAAACACACCAGACATCTTAAAAGTTCTTGAGAAACAGAACAATGTTACTGAAGAAAGGCTTTGCACTGCAAGGATCTTTGAGTTTTACTGATACATATTCTAAAGATGTCCTTTAGGAGATAAATACCTTTTATGGCTTCCTATTTTTGTGGTACTTGAGGTGAGGTTCTTACAGCCAGCCTACCAAGTAGATAGATTATAATTATAGGTATAATCATCATGCCTAGTTTTTTTTAATGTTAATATTATATTAGTGTCAATCAGTTCTCAAAACAATTACAAAAACAATTAAGAATCCACAAAAGAAAACTGTCTATTATACATACTGAAATTGGAAGTACAAAATTGTTCAATTTATAGAGTTAGCATACATGTTAGTGTGTTCATGTATATATTCAAGTACACATGTCATGGTATCAATGGTGTAGAGGTCAGTGGGTAACTGCTGGTGCCAGTCTTTTACCTTCTATCTTGATAGAGGGCCATTTGTTACTGTTTAATCAGATTAGCTAACCCGCACTTCTGAGAATTTTCTTTGGCTCCACCTCCCATCTCCCATCTTGACAGGGCTGAGATTAGACAGGTACATGCCACTATATCTGGCATTAGATGGGTTTGGGGATCCAAACTCATGTCTTTATGCTTACATAACACTTTAACTCCTGACATATTTCTCTAGCTCCTAATGGTAATTATTTAAAGATTATGTTTAGCTTTTAAACATCTATTAAAATTGAAACTAGGAATAGCGGCATATGCCTATATTTCCAGCCTTTGGATGTCTGATGCGGGGGTGGGGAGACGTGATAGTTCAATGCTAGCTAGGATTACCACACAGATTCAAGGTCAACTTGGGTTTCACACTAATTCAAAAATAAATGAAATTTGATCCAACATCTTCTTTAAGAAGCTACTTGCTTGATGCCACAAATCAAACATTTGGATTAAACCAATCAAAGTTTACAAGGGTCAGTAAGATGGCTCAGTCAGTAAGGGTGCTTGCTCACAAGCCTGAAGACCTGAGTTTAATTACTGCAACTCACATGGTAAAAGAAATCAACTTCTCCAGTTGTTACCCTTTGCTCTCCAGACATAACTTGCATGCACTATATGTACATACACAAATACTTAAATGTTAAAAAACTCATATTCACAAAATAATTATAACCTTTTATTAAAAATAAAAGCCAAGAAGTTGGGCCTGGGGAGATTGTTCAGTAGTTAGAGTACTTGTTTGCAAAGGATTTAAGTTCAATTCTCAGCACATACATATGGCTCTAGATCAGACAACCTCTGCCTACCACAGCCATCCAAACACGTGGCATATACAGGACAAATATTTAAAAAAGAAAAATCAAAGTCAAGGGGCTGAAGAGATAGCACAGAAGTTAGGAGCATATAAAGCTCTTACAGAGGACTTGTGTTCTGTTCCCAGTACCCAGTCTCTAACTCCAGCTCCAAGGACTGTGTTGCCCTTTTCTGTAGTCTGCAGGTACCTGTACGTATGTGTACATATACCTCCTGACATATCTATATAACTTAACAACAGCAAAGATTTAAAAAAAAAAAAAAAAAAAAGCAGATAATGTAACTCAGTAAAGTCCAGTCTAGGATTTCCAAAGGCCTGGGTTAAATCCCCAGCATCATATAAAATGATTATGATGTCACTCATCTGTTAATCCTAGCACTTGTGGGATACACTATTAAGAATGTTCAAAAATACATTCTTAACAGTATTTTATGAACCGTGGCAAAAAAATATATTCCACCTAGTGATTTAAGTGGCCAGGTGTTTTCTTGAAGAGACAGTTCCATTGTGCTCTTGCTTCCTCTGGTTGTAAAGCTAACTGCTATCCATCTGAAGGTCACGCATTCTGCATTCACTTCTGAGGGCTTTTTGTTGCTGTTAACTTTCGTTCTCATGTCTGGGTATAGCTTTACCCACTCTCAATCCTTTCTGGGATCAGAATATATTGGCTGAAGTCTAGAATTCTAGAAAGTCCTTCAAATTCTGCTTGCCTCTGGTGTCTATCTTCTACTTCTGGAATGTCAAGAAATGTTTTTTTAGTCTGATAAAGCTCCAAAATGGATTCCTTTGATTCTCCTTTATTCTTTCACTGGTGTATAATCCATTAACTTAACCCAATTCTAGCTTCTGAAATTTTTGGAAGTCTGCAGCTACTATAGGCAGTTTCTTTACATGCTTAAACAACCAAAATGTTCCATGTCTCAGATTTGTAGAGGCCTCATATGAAAGTGCATTTCCCCAGAAAAGTTTGAATAGATGATTACCCAGCATCAGTATCACAATTTAGGCCAAGTCTCCTTAAACTGATGTGTTTTTCTCCCCCCAATACTCAACCCATATAATATTGTTACATCATTTTTAATGGTCTCACTGTCACATCAAGATTTTCCCATTCCATTCTCCAGATCAAAGAAACTTCTTTCATCCTTTTCAGTTTGTAAATGACAGAGACTTACTGGTGGTTCACCACTTTTGTTCTAAGTGTAGCTTTTTGGCACAGAACTCTAAAAGAAGACAAGCCATTGACCCTCCAACGCAGACAGGTCTTTATCAGAAGACTTCCAATCGCAGCTCAGATTCTTCCAGTTTGGCAAATGTTCTCAAGACAGTGTTTAATCACTCCTTTGAATTCCTTTTCCAGTTTCCTTCCAATGAGACTTTGATCTTTGCAATTCTTTGTTGCACTGACAATTCTTCTGTGCCTCAAAATGCTTTTAAAAACTTTACCTAGCAGTTTAACTTCAAAAACAAAAAATGTAAAGGTTTTTTTGTAAAATGTAAAAAAGTCCAAAGGTAAAAATTAAGGTTTAACAAAATCCTATTAATCAAGTATATTTTCTGCAAAATAAAAGCCCCAAATAAGTCCACTAAAAAACTTTAGAAGGCCAGCAATTTAGAATCTTTAATGTTTGAAGGTTTGGATTAAAAGCCTTAAGATTTAAAAACAAAGGTAAACAATATTAAACATAGGTTTCCAATGTTTTTCTGTAAAGCCAAAAGCTAATCTTTTAAATTTTTGAACTCATGTATGCTATGCTAAAGTTAAAGCAAGAATGAATGTGTATTTTAAAGTTTTCTAGCGTATGAGTGTGGGCACTTGAACCACTGTATGAGCTGAGAGGACAACTCGATAGATGTTGGTTCTCTCCTTTCACCTCGTGGGTTCCAGAAATCAAACTCAAACCATTAAGATAAGTGGCAGTTACCATGGTCTAAGTCATCACGCAGGGGCTTTTTTTTTTTTTTTTTTTTTTGGTTTTTGTGTGAAACAGGGTTTATGTAGTCCTGGCCAGCTAGGTAAGAAGGCTTGTCTCAAACTCATAGAGATCTGCCTGCCTTCGGCCCATATTTTCCATATATTTTTGAAATTTTGACTCAAAATTTCATATTGGCATTATGGAAAGACACAGTACCAGTCATAACTTGTCAATGGGATATAGAAAAATTAAAATGGTTATCCTCTAATTCAGCAATTCAACCCATGACATTTGACAAGACATGAACACAAATTTTTATAATGTAAATACACATGCAAGTGTCTCAGGATTTTTACTTCAATGCAGATAAATTTTATTATATCCAATAAGGACTTTAGTCTTAAAATCACAGTCAGTTTTTAGAATTTTAGACTAGTATAATGTTTAAATGGATAATTTTAAAAATACCTCCCACCCTTTGTTATATACAAGGATAATTCTAAAGCCAGAACACATCTAAAATCTCAGAACTCCAAGCACTAAAGCAGAAGGATATACTGCTCCAAGACAGCCTTGCAATTCAGTAAGGAAACAAGGATGAGAAGAGATGAGGGGAGGGAACTGAATGAGTGTGAGAGAAATAACTCTAAATGTCAAAGAATCTTTCTCTAAAATGAAATGTTAGGGATATTAGGCAATTAAAAAGAACATCTTATGGGGCACATGAGATGGTTCAGCAAATAAAGGTATCTGGCCCTGAGCATGACAACCTAAATTTGATCCCACAGTCCCACATAGAGTAAGGAGAGAACAACTCTGATATCTTTATCCTTATCTTTATCCTTATCTGCTTATGAGTATGCATATATATTTAAAAATACCTTTCAAAGTTTCTTTATTGCCTAAGTATAAAAACAGAATTTTTTTCTAAATCTGTATGTTATCAGTAAAAGTATCAGCCATATAAAATTTTATAATTGTACAAGTAAAACTACTGTCATAATCTAATTCTTAGAAATTAAAATTCACGTTTTAGGGCCAGAAAGCCGCACAGAGGTTAAGAACACTTGTTCTTGCAAAGGACCAGAGTTTGGTCTGCAGAGCCCACATGGCATCTTACAACCATCCTCTACTCCAGGGAATCTGATGCCTTCTTTTGATCTCAATGAGCACCAGGCACATATGTGGTGCAGACATATTTGCAGGCAAAACACCCATATACCTAATTTTAAAAATAATAACTCAGGATTGGGAGGCATGTAATTTCCCAAGCATGAATTCACCCCACCCCCATCTGTTTAAGACAAGGTTCTGCTACATACTATACAGAGTCAAGCTCAATTCAAAATCCTGCCTTATAATTTCTACTTACTTGGAATATATATAAAGTAATTAAATGTGATCAAGAGCCAATACTCATGCCAGGTATGGTGATGCTGCCTTCAGAGGCAGAGGCAAGGTCTTCATAGGTTCAAAGCCAACCTGGTCTGCATAGTTCCATGATAGCCAGGGCTAAAAAGAGAGACCCTGTCTCAAAGAACAATTGTCACCCATGAATTCAGAAATCAAAAACCCCTTACTGATTCTACAACTTTAAACGATGTATTCACATAATACCACTCCTTCTAAAACAAAAAACAAACAAACTAGACAACATGGACATGATTGCACAAACCTTTAATTCCCAGGATTTGAGAGGCAGAGGAAGATGGATGACTCTAATTTGAGGTTAGTTTGGTTTGAGTTCCAAGCTGCTCAGATATAGTTAAGACACTATCCCCAAGTGAACAAATATATATACATTAGTATGTCAGTATAACTCTTATTAGTATACCTCTTCATCATTAGTAAAATCTGGAATCTGTAAGATCAGCTTCACTTTTTGATAAAAACTGGACACCACTATTCCTGTGCTTTTAGTGTTTTAAATTTTAACCATGCCATACTTAAGTTCGCTGTAGGTCTTCAGGTACTCCAGAGATATTCACATATTTTAGAAGACTTCAAGACAGCTGTGGATTCTATTTAAAGCTAGGTTTCAGTTTTTGACATTAGGATGAAAAAATAACAACTGGTATGCTTTTATCTTAATTACCTTTCCTCTGAGATCTTTCAGTATACACTATATATATTTTTTTTTCATTAATAAAATGCAGGATTGAAGAGGTGGTTCACTGGTTAAGAGCACTGGCTGCTCTTTCAGAAAACCTGGGTTTAGTTCCTGGCACACAAACAGTAGGTCATGGCCATCTGTAATTCCAGTCCCAAGGGATCTCACATCTTCTTCTGTCCTCTGTGGGTCCTGCACACATGTTTACACATAAATACGAAATACTCATACATATAAAAATAGATCTTAAAATGCATATAGCAGAGACTGGAGAGATGGCTCAATGGCTAAGAGCACTGGCTGCTCCTCTAGAGGACCCGGATTCAATCCCCAGTACCCAACATGACAGGTCACAATTGTCTGTTACTGCAGTTCCAGAGATGCATCATACCAGGCATGCATGCAGAGCGCGTATCTGTGCATGCAGGAAAAACATCCATACATATAAAATAAAAAATTTAAAAATGTATACAGCAAATGAAACTAGTTATTTTCTGTGCAAAATAAGTAAACTTAGAAACTGTGTTAATAATAGATCAGCTAGTTACTGACAAAGTAAGTTTATTTGGAGTGGGGAGCTCATATAAAAACATTTTTCTTCTCTCAAAATAAGACTTTGGGATATTAATTCATGTTTTTCCTCGTTTTCTCTTTTTCAAAGATTCATTTTATTTTATGTATGAGTACACTGTAGCTGTCTTCAGACACACCAGAAGAGGGCTTCAGATTCCCAGTTACAGATGGTTGTGAGCCACCATGTGGTTGTTGAGAATTGAACTCAGGACCTCTGGAAGAGCAGAGTCCTCTTAACTGCTGAGCCATCTTTCCAGCCCCCTTACGTTTTTCTCAATCTAAACAAATACAACTTAAGCAGAAAGGGGTTTTAGTTTTTAACACTTGAAAGTAAAAACTGGGAGCTGGAGAGATGGCTCAGCAGTTAAGAGCACTAACTGCTCTTCCAGAGGTCATGAGTTCAAATCCCAGCAACCACATGGTGGCTCACAACCATCTGTAACTGGGAATCCAATGTCCTCTTCTGTTGTGTCTGAAGACAGCTACAGTGTACTTATATATAAATAAATCTTAAAAAGAAAAAGAAAGTAAAAAACTGAAGCCAAAGGAGTAAAATTTTAGTAGTATCATTCACTCTGTACCTATAGCTATGTAAAACCTCTGAAAATATTCAGAAGATGTAAGGCTTGAAAAATACCTTTTCTCACCTCTCCCCAATACTTACTTACTCTCTCTCTCTCTCTCTCTCTCTCTCTCTCCCCGTCTCCCTCTCCCTCTCCCTCCCCAACCCCTCCAAGGTTTCTCTGTATAACAGAGCCCTGGCTGTCCTAGCTTCACTTTGTAGACCAGACTGCCCTTGATCTCACAGAGACTCAACTGTCTGGAAGTGCTAGGATTAAAGGTGCTTGCCACAATACCTAATCTTGCCTCACTACACAATCTTCTTAAAGTGTACCTAGTACATAATTTTCTACCCATTAAATACTTTGAAACATTAAAAGTAAAATTATACAATTTTTCAACTTGGAAAACAGAATTGAAAGTTGTACAGGTAAACAACTTAAGTTGTAAAATATAATGGCCTTTTAGAACCAAATCAATAGTAGTTTAAGTAATCTGTATGAAGGGATTTTCACTCTCTGTAATACAAACTGGAACCTTTATTAGAGGCCTAATAAATCATAAATAAAGAGTAACAGAAAGCCAGTATAGCAGTGCACAGATATAAATCCCAGAACTTAGGAGTCTGCATTAGGTATCAAACAAAGTCAAGTAACTAGAAATTCTGACATAGTTTCAATAAATGTGGGGTGTGCTCATTCCCTACAGAAAACTCTTTTACAAAACTTTCTAAAGATTTTCAATTTTTTTCCTTAAAAGACTTCTATCATTAACTTTAAATAACTTAAAGAATTCCCCACCATATTCCACAGAATTTATCCTATTAAAAACTTATTTTGCAAGGTATTAAAGGCTACCCTAATGGTGGTAGAGGGTTATGAGCAGCTCTCAAAAGGCACAGGGAAGAAGACACACGAGTATACTAACATACCTTACATTCTCTACATTGCTATCACTTTAATTATGATCCCTGTTATGGAAACAGAATTAGAGGATTTGTTATTCTCATGAAAATGTGGGATGTTAAGAATATCCACAGCTGCGGAGAGTAGGAGGACACAAAGCCTGGGTCTAACCTCTGAGGTTAAAATCACAAATGTATTCTCTCCAATTCTTTGAAAGACTTTAAACAAACAAAAACCTGAAAGACCTATCTGGTCCCTTTGGGTACAAAGTTCTTTTCCACTATTTCAAATTAGATCCGGTAATTTGATCTAATTAAAACCTAATAGGTAAAAACCTAATAACTCAAATCCTGAAGAGGTACATGTCTAAAGAAAAAATTGGGTAATGTCAAAAGTAGCCATTATTATTACTTGGAGGTTTTATATAACATTTTCTTATCTTAGAAGTAAATATGAGAGCCAGGCGGTGGTGGCGCACGCCTGTAATCCCAGCACTCTGGGAGGCAGAGGCAGAGGCAGAGGCAGAGGCAGGCGGATTTCTGAGTTCGAGGCCAGCCTGGTCTACAGAGTGAGTTCCAGGACAGCCAGGGCTACACAGAGAAACCCTGTCAAGACAAAAACCAAATCCAAAAAGCCAAACAAACAAACAAACAAACAAACAACAAAAGAAGTAAATATGAGAGGCTGAGTGGTGGTAGTGGCTCAAGCCTTTAATCCCAGCATCTAGAAGGCAGAGGCAGACGAATCTCTGATTCTGAGGCCAGCCTGGTCCAGAGTTTTACAGACCAAGTTCCAGGATGGCCAGCACTACAAAAAGTAACCCTGTCTCCAAAGAGAGACAAGACAAAGTACGAGAGAAAAATGTTTACTTTGAGAAACAGTCACAATCTTACACAGGAGGCTGGGAGTACTCACTTAGCACTCGATTCCCTAGCACTATATAAAGGCGGCATGGTGGTTCGTACCAGTAATCACCCTTTCCCCAAATCAAATAAAGATGTTGAAAAAAAAGGGATACGTTATAGTACAAAGAAATTTTGTGGCCGGGTGGTGGTGGCACACACCTTTAGATCCCAGCACTTGGGAGACAGAGGCAGGCAGATTTCTGAGTTCAAGGTCAGCCTGGTCTACAGAGTGAGTTCCAGGACAGTCAGAGCTACATAGAGAAACCCTGTCTCGAAAAAAACCAATCCTCACCACACACACACACACACAAAAAGACATTTTGAGATAAAGCAGGTTTGATATAGTGACTCACATCTGTAATACCAGCATTTGGGAAGCCAAAGCTAGGCTAAGGCTATTTAACAATAAAATGTTTTAAAATAAAGCAAAATTTGAAGGTGCATGTAAATTATTGTATTGATAGCTTCTAAAAGATTTGCTGAAAATTATTTTAGAGAATTTTGTGGTTGAGTAAACTACTTTTTAAGTTCACCTACAATTCTCAAAAGTCTTACGTGAACACAGGTAATAAAAGAAAAATCTAGCAAGAAAAAAATGTATTACTTTTATTGTTTTGGGTTTTTTTTTTGGTAATAGCCCTGGCTGCCCTGGACCAGGACTGGTTTCTGTAGACCAGGCGGTCCTCCAACTCAGAAATCCACTTGCCTCCCAAGTGCTGTAATTAAAACCACTGTACAGCTTTCTTATTTTTTTTTTTTATTTTGCCTATTTATATATTTGTACACTATCTGCACATCCATTTGTGTGCCAGAAGAGGGCATCAGATCCCATTATAGATAGTTGTAATGCCACCATGTGGTTGCTGAGGACTGAACTCAGGACCTCTGGAACTGCAGAGCCACAGTGCTCTTACCTGCTACTCTCCAGCAGTGAATTACTTATTAACCTGCAGCATACCTCCTTTCATACTTACTCACTCTCAGTTTCTTAGTAGACAATGATTAAGAGCCCAGATTAAGGGGCTATTAAATTTAAATTCCTAGCTTTGCTTAAGTTAAATCTCAAAAAATTATATGCCCATACATCAAAAAGGTAAATTATGACTAACCATGATAACATATAACACATAGGAAAATACTTATTAAATGTTACATAATTTTTATTTTTGAAACAGGGTCTCTCTATATAGCCCTGGCTGGCCTCAAAAATCAGAGGTCTACCTGCCTCTGCCTCCTGAGTGCTAGGATTAGGCATGACCCACTATGCTGTCTTAGGACATTTCATTTTGAGTACCTGGCATTTAATCCAAGGCTACAGAAGGAAAATCCCACTGAGCTACATCCCCCACTCACTTCATTCTTTTTAAGACGTCTCACTCATTTTATCTCCACCTACATTTAGCTTGCTCTCTCTGCAATCTATGTCTGTAAAATTCTCACAGTAAAACTGCCTACTATTACTCCAACATCACCAAAAAAAAAAAAAAAAAAATTCTTTCTACATGTCTTAAATACCCTTCAACTCAAGAACCCTCTTCCTTTCTTTTCTGGGTTTCTTAGGTTCACCGGGTCAACTGGCTGTTTGCTTGGCCTCTTGCCCTATTGTTGACTTTATCTAGCTCTTGTTTACAGAAAGCTCTCTGGTTAAAGAGAGTTGGTGTGTGCTAGGTCTGAGACACACCACATGACACAGATTTTTCCAGTTCACAATCTCGGGGCTCACAATGTAATTAAATATCCTAAAATTGACAAGGGAAATGTTAAAAAACTTGCCAATCAATGCAAAGAATCTGATGGGAGTGTTTGGATGTTCATCAAATTTAAGATTAAATAATTTCAAAATAAGTTTAAAATACACTATAAAAGTAGCTTCCATTTTCGAGGCATGGAGATCTAAACCTATAATTCTAGTACTTGGACAGCTGAGGCAGGAGACTTGCAACTTGAAAGGCAATCTGGAGAAATTAGCGCCCCTCCTCTTAAGTGCAAACATTTAATAATCAGTTTATGACACAAAAGCAGATTAAACTTATTTCATATGTATGGGTGTTTTGCTGGCATGGTTATCTGTGCACCACCTGTATCCCTGGGACCTTCCAAGGTAGATCGCCTGAAACTGAACTTAAAACAGTTGTGAAGTCATATGGGCGCTGGAAATTGAACCCCTATCCCCTGGAAGAGCAACCAGTAGTCTTAATTGCTGAGCCATCTCCAGTCCTTCCAAACTTTAATTGCAATGTAAAACCAAAACTGATAACCAATGAAACTGGTGCATAAAAGAATTAAAGGATTGTTTTGTAAGAAACTTACGATTTAATATTCATTTAAACTATTAAAAAGTGTAAGTTAGCTACTATAAAATGCTGTCACTAACTTTCTATAGTTCAAGTGAATCTCTAATAAAGCATACTTCCTTGAAGCTTGTCAGATTCTTAAGAGTTTGATATTAACGTTATGTTGGCTTTTTAAATTGTTGAATTTTAACTTATTGTGGAGCAGAAGCATATACCACAGCACAAATGGGACATTAGTTTTCTTATTCCAGCTTGTGGGCCAAGGGTACTAAACTCAATCTTCAGATGGCCAAGTTCCTTAGCCTGGCTGAGCCCTCTCCTTGGTTATTTGGAGGTATGGGAGTAGATGAGTACAATACAACATGGCAGACTTTGGGTTTCAACTCATTTTCCTGTCTCTCCATCCTATGTGCTAGAATTCTGATAGACAGCACTACAGCTGGCAAGTTTTATTAAAAAAAAAAAAAAAAAAAAAAAAAAAAAAAGGAACAAGGGCTGGAGCAAGGGCTCAGTGGTTAGGAGCACTCACTGCTCTTGCAGAACTCCTTTCTTAGTCCACAAATGTTTGTCCCTCCAGGTCTAGGGGACCCAATACAATCACCTGGCTTCTACCAGGTACTGCTTTTGTGTGCAAAATCACACAGACATAATTTTTAAAAATCAACAATAAATTACTAAGTAAAACACCTCTATAGGTACAACAGCTCATACCTATGGAGGCAGGCAATAACAGTTTAATGCTTGCCTAGATCTATAGTGTAAGGCTGTCTAAAAGAGGAGGATGGTGATGGTGAAAAATAACTGAATGTATTCCTACCACTGACAGAAGATCTAATAAATAGCTACAACATTCCCAAACACCTGATAGACACCTCAGAGCACTTCTTGACTATGTAAGAAAGAGCAAAATTACCATTCTTACAAGGACAGAAAATGTTAAGCCAGTAATTAAAAATTGACTATTGTGCTGGGCGGTGGTGGTGCACGCCTTTAATCCCAGCACCTGGGAGGCAGAGGCAGGCGGATTTCTGAGTTTGAGGCCAGCCTGGTCTACAGAGTGAGTTCCAGGACAGCCAGGGCTACCCAGAGAAACCTTGTCTCGAAAATCACCAAAAACAAACAAACAAACAAAACCAAAAAACACCAACCCCCACCCCCCCCCAAAAAAATAAAGAATTGACTGTTGCTCTCTACGGCCTCAACTCTCCAAAGTGGCATCTAGAAACACTTATTTACCACTGAGTTCATTGTCAGAACACAAAATTACAATACTGGGTGCACAAACTCAGGCCTATGTGTAGGCTTTGGCTCCAAAGAGTAACAACTTGATGCACTTATGTGTGAGGGACCTAATTTATCTTCTTGATCTACAATTTATCCTTGAAACAATATCTGCCTTTGCTTTAAATATGCCAATGCTCCAGATCATTATCATTGAATGGTTAACACTATTTCTTCAACTCAACAATAAAAGGATCCCGAAATTACCATCATTAAAAAAAGTCATCTCCCATGTGTGAATTTTAAGGTAATGAAAAACAATGTCATATGTTATATGAAAAAGGTCTAATTTTCTATCTACAAGTTTAGGAAGTAATACTTTAGGAAGTAGTATTTAGATTTAAGATTAAAAACAACAATAACTTTAGGACTCTGTTAACTTTTAGCATTACAACACATTATTTCAAGACTACATTTCAACCTTTGCATTTGTCACGAATGTCTTTAGAACGTCACCTCTAAATAGGAAAGTTTCCTTTGGAAGTCAAAGGCATACAAAATGGCAACTTACCCACATTAAGCTTCTCTGGGTCTAAGAAAAGCAGGTGGGTTTTTCCAACAAGGTGTAGTCAAGGCAAACATTCACTATCTTTGCAAATGGCTGTGCATTCTAGTAGATGGAGGAGCATCCATAGACTTTAACCTATTATATATACTAGCCAACTACTTTTCCTGCTAGGAATTTTCTAAGAGAAAAACAGTTCAGTAATAAGCTAATTCATTGTTGGCCACAACCACTTAAGAGTGCAGCTTTTTACTGAGGCATAGTAGCATCTACAATGTCAGCATTTGGGAGGCTGAGGGAGGACTGTAGTGAGTTTGAGAGACCAGTCTGGGTTTCAGAGTGACACTGTCTCAAAACAGAACAGGACCATAGAGACGATAGAGTATAAAATTGCTTGTCACCCAATCAAGGCAACCTGAGTTCAATCCCTAAAACACTCAGTAGGAGGGAGAGAACCAACTCCTAAGCTTTCTGACCTCTGCATGCTGTGGGTACTCCACACATACAATAATTGAAAAACAAACTAATCCGCCTCAGTATGTTAGACTATGCCTGTAATACTAGGATCTTAGA
The DNA here is from genome assembly GCF_947179515.1 of Apodemus sylvaticus. NCBI lineage: Eukaryota > Metazoa > Chordata > Mammalia > Rodentia > Muridae > Apodemus > Apodemus sylvaticus. The sequence continues at coordinate 86,472,224 of NC_067476.1, read as the reverse complement.
TTGAACTCAAGCAGTCAGGCCTGTAGGCAAGGGCCTACATCCTGCCAGCTCAAGGTTCATTCAAATATCACCATGTGGCACATGCCTGTAATCCCAGCGTATAAGAATCCGAGGCAGGATAATTAAGAGCTGGAAAGCGGTCTGAGACATCATGTCTTTAAGAGGGGAAAGGGAAGGGAAAGGGAAGGGAAGGAAAGAATTCCAAGGCTCCTTTGTTTTTTAATAAAGTCAACTGCTACATATTCATAGTTAGGTACACTGAAAAGTCTTTTGTGTGCTGAAATTATTTCTATTTCCAAATATGGAATATTTCTATTCTAGTTGAAAAGAAAATATTGTGAAACATTTAAGCAGTTTTGTTTACTCATAGATGGCATATTGGGGCATGTGTTACCTCTTAGGATGGGAGGAACCCATATACCAAAATTCCTCTCTAAAACACAGACACACAGACAACACACACACACACACACACACACACACACACACACACACACACACACACGCTAGAGATGGCTCAGAGGTTAAGAGCAACAAGAAGACATAAGGCTTGTTTCCAGAATCCAAAGGGTGGCTCACAAAAATTTGCAACTCCATCTCTAGAGAATATAATGGCTTGTCCTGACCTCTGAACATCAGGCATACACATGATGCACAACATACATACATACATGTAAAACATTCATAACACATACAACCTAAATATTTTAAAAATAAGATTGATTTTATTTTCATTATGTATGTCTGTTTGGGGATTATGTACATGAGTGCAGTTGACACTGGAATCCAAAAGAGATCACTGGAGGCTCTGGGGCTGATGTTACAGGCAGTTGTGAGTTTCCTGATGTGAGTACTAGAAACTAAACTCCTCTACCAGAGTAGTTTGATATTAACTACTGAACCATCTCAAAGGCCTATGTCTACATTCTCACGGAGTTCTTAAAAAGTTAAGTACTATGCTATTCCACAAAGGTGTAAATTCAGGTTAAAACACTAGTATCTTCAGGAAAACTTCAAACTAAATAATCTATGAGTTCTAGTTCAATTAATTTTAGATTTTGTGTGTGTGTGTGTGTGTATATATATATATATATATATATATATATATATATATATATATACACACATATCATAAATCTACTTAGTCCTTTTGTTCATTTTCAGTCTTTTTGAGTATTTGACACAGGTCTTTTTCATTGTAGCCCAGACTAGGATGAAAATTACTAGTAGCACAGTCTAGTCTAGAACTTGTAACAATCTACCTACTTCAGCCTCTTAAGTGCTGTGAATACAGGTATGAACCACCACCCAGCACTTTAATTCTGCTTTATAAGTTGAAAACTCAGGACTAATGAGATGGCTCAGGGGGTAAACTTGCTTGCCCTGCCACCAAGTTTGACAATCCGAGCCTGATTCCTAAGCCCTACACGGTAGAAAGAGAATTGCCTAATGACTTTTGCAGGCAAGTGATGGCACACACACAGATAATATGAAATTAAAGTTGAAAAATTTAAAGAACTTTAGTTAATTAGCAGAGTACTTTACCTAAAAACAAGAAATGGCTAAATGTCAGAGAAAAAAAATCTTTCCTAGATGATATAAATTACAGGTTTTATTTAAAGAAACTATTATCTGAACAACTATTATCTTTTGCAAAGTTTTAGTATGAAAAGCCTTGGGCCACAGGAGAAAAAGACTATAGACTGCTAATAATAGTGACAACACTTAAATATCAGGCTACACCAATGGGTGGGGAAAAGGAAAAAGATACAATAAAACTTAAAAATAATTTACTATTTGTAACAGTAAGTATGCAAACACTTCTTTCATTTGTAAAACAGTACTATCATTAACCAAAGCACTTTCAGATACCTGATCACTGTTATGGTTGCAAGTAATCCTATTATTTTTCTCTATATTTATGCATTTGTGAAATAATAGAATAAGCGGAGTTTTAGAGTAAAATCTGAATAATCACACAGACATGGACCAACATTTATTACAAACAGGAAAAGTAGATCTAAAGAGTACAGATTTTTAAATATAGGGCTATATGAAGCTGAGTAGATACAAAACATTGTAATACAGTAATGAGAGTGCTATGTAAAGACATTAAAACAGAATCAAGAATGGAGAAGTTTATTTCAATTTAAGTCACTCATGTTCCATCCTGAGTTCATTTCCATTTTCCAAGTAAGGTTACTTTGAGAGAAGTAAAAAATTATACTTTAAAACCTACTATTTATAAGGAAAGAAAAAAACAGGTATAGATCAAATAACTCGCATTTAAATTTTTAAATGAAAAGCCATCAACTCTCTACATGCTTTATTAACTCACAGCTTTCACAGAGAGCAAGGTGCACCACTGCTATGACCAGCAGTATAACTTCTTCCTCCTTCAGCTACCAATGAGAACATCCTTCCATTAGCAAAGGCTTATAAATGTGTCTCAATTCAAATTACTTGGAACATAAAATACTGTACCTTACATGTTGTCACAGTGATCACCTAACTATGTGAAAAGGTACAGAAACCACAAATAGGGAGAGAAATTTAAGGGAATATAGCAAAATTATGTAATGTTCCTGAATTGTACGACAGTTTAAATTCCCAAGAAAGGTAACTGTGTAAAGAGGACTGGGACTCATCCTGGCTAAGACACTAAAATACTGAACAAGAAAATGCTGAATTTCTTAAGCTGAAAGAGGACTGGAATTCACTTAAGACATTATATGCAACTCAATAAAGCTGTAGATACACTAAAATGTTCCTTTTACATAAAAACTAGGCAGTCATATTTAGACACTATTCCTGATAATGCACTATCATGTTATTTCTTGATTTTCTTCTAAAATCTTCTGGGATAGAAGTTACAAAATGCAAAAGAAAAGCAATGCTTTTTGAGGACAAAAATGATCCTAAATATATCACAGTAAGTATGTTAGTCTAATTTTCAAATTGTATAAAATACTCAATTTGATTCTAAATGTCCACTGGGAGAATTTACCTCCAATATTTTTAAACTGTAGCAAAACAGGAAAACAAACACCTAAGTAACAAATTAAAGATCCCAATGATGTAAAAACATGTACTTTACATCAATAAATGCATACAATTTGTCACTGATATGAGAAAAGCTTTTTTATAAATAATTGTTAAGATATACTCTTATTTAATTCATATTTCAAACTTAAATATAACTTTTTAAACTGTTTTCTTTTGCTCTTTCTGTATTGAAACAGAATTTACAAGAAATTTCCATGGAAAGCATTTTTCCTAAAGAAGCATATTTACTAAAGATGTTTGTTCTAATAGTAATACTAGAGTACTACTATATAGTAGTACTAATATATATGTATATACTAGTAGTACTAATATATATATTAGTTTAGCTGAATTAAACAAATTTAACATTATAATTGCCCCACCATGAAATACCGAGTTACAACAATGTATTAACAAAGCTTTATTTTCTTGAGTGTGCATACAGGATGTTATAAAACAGTATAGTATAGTATTATAAGTACTGTAAATAGGTTTTATGTCTTCAACAAAATAAAGGTCACATTGAGTGACATGATCAAAGAATATTTTAGCTTCTTGTGTGAAGATGAATGTGAAAATCAGAAGAGTAAACCAGGAAAGAGAAAGACAGCTTAGGTATTTCTGAAACCAGCATTTAATTTAACATTGTAATTCCTAAACCAGAAATATAAAAAAGCAAACACACATAATATTTGGTATCATTTTTTTCTCAATAATATACATACACATTTTTCTATGCTTGTATTTTATACATAGATACATACATATATATATTTGTGTATGTGTGTGTGTGTGTATGTGTGTGTGTGTGTATGTGTGTCTGACTGTAAAATAGCTGCAAACATTAAACAAACCAGGCAACTCCTAGCAGCTCTGAACTGTTTTATGAAACAAATCTGTTATTTAAATAACTTTCAGTCCCTGGGATTAATGTCTATTCTCTCTCTTGCAATTCTTCTTCAGAATACTGTTTGTATTTTATACTTAGGGAAGAAATGGGGAGGGGAAAAAAAACCTTTTTTATGTTTATAATTAGAGACATAAAACCTCACTGCCATTTTCAGCTTAACTTAGCATCTCAATTTTGGAGAATTTCATAACTCAGAAGGTTCCACTTCGTTTTTCAAAAATAATTATTTTGATCATAATCATGCTTGATTCTTGTGAGTTTAAATATAAACTGTGTTTGTAAAGTCAGACTAGGAGGTAAAATGAGTGCATGTGATCATGATCCAGGTTCTTGGTTTTATCAGGTAGTAAGAAGCAGCATTGTCTTCAGCATACTCAAGACAGGCCTGAGTTTCAAGCCCATCTACTTTGATTTAAATATTCAGAGGAACAAAATAGTTCCAGAGGGAGGGTGATGAAACCATAAAGATATGGTGGCTATGCACCAAACTACCAGACTCCTCATAAGTTACAGTCTCATTCACACATACAAACACAAACATGCAAAACACACACACACACACACACACACACACAAATGTTCCTGTTATTGTCCAGTAATTTCTGTTCCCCCCAAAAAACCCAACCCACACAACCCAAACAAAGTATAGCTTCAGTTGAGTACAGCTGAGCCTCTGTGTATATATGTGGCTGTTGGGATGCACCAAAGGTGATACTGTGCTAGAGTCTATTCAGTATCACTGATGATAGAAAGGCCCAAAAGAGATCCACAGAACAAATTTCAGCTACAGTTGGAGCTGCAGAGTACTTATGTTGAGAATTTACATTACAAAATATTATAAGTACTGCATAAAGTAGTATAAATAAAAAGAATTTATCATTTACAACTTAATATGGATATTCTAACTTTCTATCTCTCCCTTTCATCCCATTAATTTATAATCTGTGACTACTTAGTGCCAACTGACACTGGGACATTAACACTTTATTACAGCTTTGACTGTTAATTCCAGTCTTTAAAAAATAAGGTTTTGGGTTTTTTTCTTTAATCGTAATTAAGAATGGGACATTACTCATTAACATAAACATGCCTGACTTCAAGTTAAGACAAACAAAAGGAAAGAGAAATCAATATCACTGGGGTCAATTATGGTTAAGTTTGAGTCATATTAGCGTATTCCTGTAGAATGTAAGCTTTATCATATGGCAAAATTAACTTTAAATTATTGAAGTCCTTAAACTGACAAACCATGCATTTTTCATAAAATTAAAATGTGAAATAATTATTCTCCAAAATGTTTCATTTCACCAGACATTTACAACTCTATTAAACTAAGCCAACATTTCTGTATTTTCGTATTAGTTTGTTATAGGAAAAGACAAATGAGTTCTAAATAAATGACACAGGAGGCAATAAATTGACACATGACAAGTAAATAAAAGGCTAAAGCACTCCAACACCATTGAAACTGTTTTAATGTTGTTGCAACTCCAAAATGCAACAATCATCAGCTTGTAAAAGACCCAAATTTCAAAGTCATTTTAATTACTCCTTCATACCTATTTTACAAAATAAAGGCAGAGACATTTAAATCCTCCTTGTCCCAATTATACTATGCTCCTAACTTCTTTTCTATCACTATAGTGTAAGCTGTAATTGCCATCAGATGCTATATAAGAAAAAATAAATAAAATATTAACCTCTGCTTCAATGTACAGTTTCCAGAATCTGCCAGAACTGGGGAACTGGGCAACAAGGCGTTCGTAAGTCTTCCGTGCTTTGTCTATAGGTTGATTCTAAAATTGAAAATCAATAAACAGCATTTATAATGTTAGGAGTATAAAAATATTATTACTGCAGAATCAAGTAGTGTGATTGGACCCATAGAGAAGGAAATGTAATCCTATATCACTAAACCTGTGCCTCTCGAATGAGAATGCTCCAAGCATCAAGGTCATATGGATTTTCTTCTAATTTCTTTTCCGCTTTCTTCACCTTCTCTGGGACATATTCAGCTGCCTGAAGGGGGAAAAAAGAAGAATAACAAACTGAAGTTACTGTTTTAAAAATCTCATGTCCAATTAAGTCAAGAACAAACACATCTATTCCTAGATCCAATGTTAGTACAAGGTATTAGAATGTCATTTTAAAAAGAAGGCATTATGTGGACTATGCGAACAGTATACTTTATCAGAAGTTACAGGTAGGCATGGTGGTGCATGCCTTTAATCTCAGCACTGAAAAGGCAGAGACAGGAGGATCTCTGAGGGAAATCAGCCTGGTCTACATAGCAAGTTCAAGGACAGTCAGGACTGCATAAAAGAGTGAATGATCACTTTTGTTCAAGGATATAATTTGTTGTTTGTTTATACAGCATAAAGAAAACTACACAAAAGAGATTAATATGTAGCTTTATTTTTAGTGTCGCCTAGCATACGTGAAGTCTTGAGCACCACACTGGTGTGATAGTTCACACCAGTAATTCTAGCACTCAAGAGGTGGAAACAGGAAAAACAGTAGAAAG